>NW_028225183.1:45058644-45212401 GCF_052327205.1 Somniosus microcephalus
CAGTCGGTATAAAAACCCACGACCAGCGAGGCCCGAGAGCACTCGGAGCAGCGGGAGCAGAGGAGGAGCAGTCGGGTATAAAAACCCACGACCAGCGAGGCCGAGAGCACTCGGAGCAGCGGGAGCAGAGGAGGAGCAGTCGGGTATGAAAACCCACGACCAGCGAGGCCCGAGAGCACTCGGAGCAGCGGGAGCAGAGGAGGAGCAGTCGGGTATGAAAACCCACGACCAGCGAGGCCCGAGAGCACTCGGAGCAGCGGGAGCAGAGGAGGAGCAGTCGGGTATAAAAACCCACGACCAGCGAGGCCCGAGAGCACTCGGAGCAGCGGGAGCAGAGGAGGAGCAGTCGGGTATAAAAACCCACGACCAGCGAGGCCCGAGAGCACTCGGAGCAGCGGGAGCAGAGGAGGAGCAGCCGGGTATAAAAACCCACGACCAGCGAGGCCCGAGAGCACTCGGAGCAGCGGGAGCAGAGGAGGAGCAGTCGGGTATAAAAACCACGACCAGCGAGGCCCGAGAGCACTCGGAGCAGCGGGAGCAGAGGAGGAGCAGTCGGGTATAAAAACCCACGACCAGCGAGGCCCGAGAGCACTCGGAGCAGCGGGAGCAGAGGAGGAGCAGTCGGGTATAAAAACCCACGACCAGCGAGGCCCGAGAGCACTCGGAGCAGCGGGAGCAGAGGAGGAGCAGTCGGGTATAAAACCCACGACCAGCGAGGCCCGAGAGCACTCGAGCAGCGGGAGCAGAGGAGGAGCAGTCGGGTATAAAAACCCACGACCAGCGAGGCCCGAGAGCACTCGGAGCAGCGGGAGCAGAGGAGGAGCAGCCGGGTATAAAAACCCACGACCAGCGAGGCCCGAGAGCACTCGGAGCAGCGGGAGCAGAGGAGGAGCAGCCGGGTATAAAAACCCACGACCAGCGAGGCCCGAGAGCACTCGGAGCAGCGGGAGCAGAGGAGGAGCAGCCGGGTATAAAAACCCACGACCAGCGAGGCCCGAGAGCACTCGGAGCAGCGGGAGCAGAGGAGGAGCAGCCGGGTATAAAAACCCACGACCAGCGAGGCCCGAGAGCACTCGGAGCAGCGGGAGCAGAGGAGGAGCAGTCGGGTATAAAAACCCACGACCAGCGAGGCCCGAGAGCACTCGGAGCAGCGGGAGCAGAGGAGGAGCAGTCGGGTATAAAAACCACGACCAGCGAGGCCCGAGAGCACTCGGAGCAGCGGGAGCAGAGGAGGAGCAGTCGGGTATGAAAACCCACGACCAGCGAGGCCCGAGAGCACTCGGAGCAGCGGGAGCAGAGGAGGAGCAGTCGGGTATAAAAACCCACGACCAGCGAGGCCCGAGAGCACTCGGAGCAGCGGGAGCAGAGGAGGAGCAGTCGGGTATAAAAACCCACGACCAGCGAGGGCCCGAGAGCACTCGGAGCAGCGGGAGCAGAGGAGGAGCAGTCGGGTATAAAAACCCACGACCAGCGAGGCCCGAGAGCACTCGGAGCAGCGGGGAGCAGAGGAGGAGCAGTCGGGTATAAAAACCCACGACCAGCGAGGCCCGAGAGCACTCGGAGCAGCGGGAGCAGAGGAGGAGCAGACGGGTATAAAAACCCATGACCAGCGAGGCCCGAGAGCACGCGGAGCAGCGGGAGCAGAGGAGGAGCAGCCGGGTATAAAAACCCACGACCAGCGAGGCCCGAGAGCACTCGGAGCAGCGGGAGCAGAGGAGGAGCAGTCGGGTATAAAAACCCACGACCAGCGAGGCCCGAGAGCACTCGGAGCAGCGGGAGCAGAGGAGGAGCAGTCGGGTATAAAAACCCACGACCAGCGAGGCCCGAGAGCACTCGGAGCAGCGGGAGCAGAGGAGGAGCAGTCGGGTATAAAAACCCACGACCAGCGAGGCCCGAGAGCACTCGGAGCAGCGGGAGCAGAGGAGGAGCAGTCGGGTATAAAAACCCACGACCAGCGAGGCCCGAGAGCACTCGGAGCAGCGGGAGCAGAGGAGGAGCAGCCGGGTATAAAAACCCACGACCAGCGAGGCCCGAGAGCACTCGGAGCAGCGGGAGCAGAGGAGGAGCAGTCGGGTATAAAAACCCACGACCAGCGAGGCCCGAGAGCACTCGGAGCAGCGGGAGCAGAGGAGGAGCAGTCGGGTATAAAAACCCACGACCAGCGAGGCCCGAGAGCACTCGGAGCAGCGGGAGCAGAGGAGGAGCAGCGGGTATAAAAACCCACGACCAGCGAGGCCCGAGAGCACTCGGAGCAGCGGGAGCAGAGGAGGAGCAGCCGGGTATAAAAACCCACGACCAGCGAGGCCCGAGAGCACTCGGAGCAGCGGGAGCAGAGGAGGAGCAGTCGGGTATAAAAACCCACGACCAGCGAGGCCCGAGAGCACTCGGAGCAGCGGGAGCAGAGGAGGAGCAGTCGGGTATAAAAACCCACGACCAGCGAGGCCCGAGAGCACTCGGAGCAGCGGGAGCAGAGGAGGAGCAGTCGGGTATAAAAACCCACGACCAGCGAGGCCCGAGAGCACTCGGAGCAGCGGGAGCAGAGGAGGAGCAGTCGGGTATAAAAACCCACGACCAGCGAGGCCTGAGAGCACTCGGAGCAGCGGGAGCAGAGGAGGAGCAGCCGGGTATAAAAATCCACGACCAGCGAGGCCCGAGAGCACTCGGAGCAGCGGGAGCAGAGGAGGAGCAGCCGGGTATAAAAACCCACGACCAGCGAGGCCCGAGAGCACTCGGAGCAGCGGGAGCAGAGGAGGAGCAGTCGGGTATAAAAACCCACGACCAGTGAGTCCCGAGAGCACTCGGAGCAGCGGGAGTAGAGGAGGAGCAGTCGGGTATAAAAACCCACGACAGCGAGGCCCGAGACCACTCGGAGCAGCGGGAGCAGAGGAGGAGCAGTCGGGTATAAAAACCCACGACCAGCGAGGCCCGAGAGCACTCGGAGCAGCGGGAGCAGAGGAGGAGCAGTCGGTTATAAAAACCCACGACCAGCGAGGCCCGAGAGCACTCGGAGCAGCGGGAGCAGAGGAGGAGCAGTCGGGTATGAAAACCCACGACCAGCGAGGCCCGAGAGCACTCGGAGCAGCGGGAGCAGAGGAGGAGCAGTCGGGTATAAAAACCCACGACCAGCGAGGCCCGAGAGCACTCGGAGCAGCGGGAGCAGAGGAGGAGCAGTCGGGTATAAAAACCCACGACCAGCGAGGCCCGAGAGCACTCGGAGCAGCGGGAGCAGAGGAGGAGCAGTCGGGTATAAAAACCCACGACCAGCGAGGCCCGAGAGCACTCGGAGCAGCGGGAGCAGAGGAGGAGCAGCCGGGTATAAAAACCCACGACCAGCGAGGCCCGAGAGCACTCGGAGCAGCGGGAGCAGAGGAGGAGCAGCCGGGTATAAAAACCCACGACCAGCGAGGCCCGAGAGCACTCGGAGCAGCGGGAGCAGAGGAGGAGCAGTCGGGTATAAAAACCCACGACCAGCGAGGCCCGAGAGCACTCGGAGCAGCGGGAGCAGAGGAGGAGCAGTCGGGTATAAAAACCCACGACCAGCGAGGCCCGAGAGCACTCGGAGCAGCGGGAGCAGAGGAGGAGCAGTCGGGTATAGAAACCCACGACCAGCGAGGCCCGAGAGCACTCGGAGCAGCGGGAGCAGAGGAGGAGCAGCCGGGTATAAAAACCCACGACCAGCGAGGCCCGAGAGCACTCGGAGCAGCGGGAGCAGAGGAGGAGCAGCCGGGTATAAAAACCCACGACCAGCGAGGCGCGAGAGCACTCGGAGCAGCGGGAGCAGAGGAGGAGCAGCCGGGTATAAAAACCCACGACCAGCGAGGCCCGAGAGCACTCGGAGCAGCGGGAGCAGAGGAGGAGCAGCCGGGTATAAAAACCCACGACCAGCGAGGCCCGAGAGCACTCGGAGCAGCGGGAGCAGAGGAGGAGCAGCCGGGTATAAAAACCCACGACCAGCGAGGCCCGAGAGCACTCGGAGCAGCGGGAGCAGAGGAGGAGCAGTCGGGTATAAAAAACCACGACCAGCGAGGCCCGAGAGCACTCGGAGCAGCGGGAGCAGAGGAGGAGCAGTCGGGTATAAAAACCCACGACCAGCGAGGCCCGAGAGCACTCGGAGCAGCGGGAGCAGAGGAGGAGCAGTCGGGTATAAAAACCCACGACCAGCGAGGCCCGAGAGCACTCGGAGCAGCGGGAGCAGAGGAGGAGCAGCCGGGTATAAAAACCCACGACCAGCGAGGCCGAGCAGCCAGAGCACTCGAGCAGCGGGAGCAGAGGAGGAGCAGCCGGGTATAAAAACCCACGACCAGCGAGGCCCGAGAGCACTCGGAGCAGCGGGAGCAGAGGAGGAGCAGCCGGGTATAAAAACCCATGACCAGCGAGGCCCGAGAGCACTCGGAGCAGCGGAGCAGAGGAGGAGCAGTCGGTATAAAAACCCACGACCAGCCCGAGAGCACTCGGAGCAGCGGGAGCAGAGGAGGAGCAGTCGGGTATGAAAACCCACGACCAGCGAGGCCCGAGAGCACTCGGAGCAGCGGGAGCAGAGGAGGAGCAGTCGGGTATGAAAACCCACGACCAGCGAGGCCCGAGAGCACTCGGAGCAGCGGGAGCAGAGGAGGAGCAGTCGGGTATAAAAACCCACGACCAGCGAGGCCCGAGAGCACTTGGAGCAGCAGAGAGCAGCGAGGAGGAGCCGGCTTAAAAACCGGCGGCAGTTGCGAGGCGTACCAAATCAACAGCAGAGGAGAGGGGTAAATAGTAATCAGTGTGTGACGTCACCAGGGAGCAGCTGGTGCAGTCGGGAGAGCAGGAGGCCAGTAACTCTTATATAGGTGGAGCTGTTGCTAAACCCGAAACACTACAGTGTAGTGTCTCCCACCCTTCCGCCTCCTCTAACCTTTTAGGGGTTAGGGGAAGTTGAAAAGGTAGGTTCAATTTATTTTATTTCAGGAGCCTAACCTAGGTGGAGAAGGTTCCAGGACAGGAGGCGGCAGTGAAAATACAACACCAGAAAACAGGTAGGTGACTGGTTGGTGAGTACTTTCACAAACTTATTCTTAGTAGAATTCAATAATTAAGCTAAATCGTAGTAAATAAAAGGGTGTTGTAAGGGTTAAGTCATGGAAGGGCAGCTCAGACCCGTGTCATGCTCCTCCTGTGCCATGTGGGAAATCAGGGACACTGTCCCTGACAACTATGTGTGCAGGAAGTGTGTCCAGCTGCAGCTCCTAGCGGACCGCATGGCGGCGCTGGAGCTGCGAATGGACTCACTCTGGAGCATACGCGATGCTGAGGATCTTGTGGATAGCACATTCAGTGAGTTGGTCACACCGCAGGTAAAGGCTAGCTCAGACAGTAAATGGGTGACCAAAAGGCAGGGTAAAGGCAGGAAGGTAGTGCAGGAGTCACCTGCGGTCATCTCCCTCCAAAACAGGTTTACCGTTTTGGGTACTGTTGGGGGAGATGACTTATCAGGGGAAGGCACCAGCAGCCAGGTTCAGGGCACCATGACTGGCTCTGCTGCACAGAAGGGCGGGAAAAAGAGGGATAGGGCTATAGTGATAGGGGATTCAATTGTAAGGGGGATAGACAGGAGTTTCTGTGGCCGAGACCGAGACTCCAAGATGGTATGTTGCCTCCCTGGTGCAAGGGTCAAGGATGTCTCGGAGCGGGTGCAGAGCATTCTGAAGGGGGAGGGGGATCAGCCAGTTGTCGTGGTACATGTAGGTACCAACGATGTAGGTAAAAAGAGGGAGGAGGTCCTACAAGCTGAATTTAGGGAGTTAGGAGCTAAATTGAAAAGTAGGACCTCAAAGGTAGTAATCTCTGGATTGCTACCAATGCCACGACCTAATAAGTTTAGAGAGAGTAAGATAGATAAGCTAAATACGTGGCTTGAGCAGTGGTGCAAGGGAGAGGGATTTAAATTCTTGAGGCATTGGAACCAGTTCTTGGGGAGGAGGGACCTGTACCAAGGGGACGGTCTACACCTGAACTGTGAGGGAGCCGATGTCCTCGGGGTAATTTTTTCTAGGGCGGTTCGGGAGGATTTAAACTAATTTGGCAGGGGGATGGGAACCTAGGTAGTGGAAAAGAGGGAAGTCATATGAAGTCAGAAATAGATGGTAGAAAGGTGAGAAGCAATAAGCAAAGGAGAGAAACACAAAGGGCCAAACTAATTCATAATGAGAGTGTGAAAAAAGCAAGCCTGAAGGCTTTGTATCTTAATGCTAGAAGCATTAGGAACAAGGTGGATGAATTAGTTGTGGAAATAGAGGTAAACAAGTATGATTTGATTGGGATTACAGAAACGTGGCTGCAGGGTGGGCAAGGCTGGGAACTTAACATCCAGGGATATACAATATTTAGGAAGGATCGGCAAAAAGGTAGGGGAGGTGGGGTAGCATTGCTGGTAAAGGAGGGGATTAATGCAATGGAAAGGAAGGATATTAACTCGGATGAAACGGAATCTGTATGGGTAGAAATGAGAAATAGCAAGGGGAGGAAAACGTTAGTGGGTGTGATATATAGGCCTCCAAATAGTAATATGGAGGTGAGGGAAGGCATAAAAAGGGAAATTAGAGAAGCGTGCGATAAGAGCACAGCTGTCATCATGGGTGACTTTAATTTACATATTGATTGGACTACCCAAATTAGTAAAAATTCTGAGGAGGAGGAATTCCTGGAATGTTTTCGGGACGGTTATCTGGACCAATATGTCGAGGAGCCGACTCGAGATCAGGCCATTTTAGACTGGGTATTGTGCAATGAGAAGGGACTTATCAGCAATCTTCTTGTACGAGGCCCCTTGGGTCAGAGCGATCATAATATGATCGAGCTCTCAGTCGAGATGGAGAGTGAGGAAATTGAATCAGAGACTAAGGTCCAGAACTTAAATAAAGGGAATTACGAGGGTCTGAGACGGGAATTGGGTAAGATTGACTGGGTGGTGTTTCTGGGGGGATTGACAGTAGAGAGACAATGGCAAGCATTCAAAGATAGAATGGAAGAATTCCAGAACATGTTTATACCGGTTTGGCATAAAAATAAACCTAAAAAGGTGACTCAACCGTGGATAACGAGGGAAATTAGGGACAGCATAAAATCAAAAAAAAGGGCATATCAACTGGCAAAAAAAAGCACCAGACCGGAAGATTGGGGGCAGTACAGGATACAGCAAAAGAGGACAAAGGGATTAATCAGGAAGGGGAAAATAGAATACGAAAGTAAACTTGCAGCAAACATAAAGACAGACTGCAAAAGCTTTTATCGGTATATCAGGAGGAAAAGACTGGTAAAATCCCAAGTCGGTCCCTTGCAGTCCGATTCGGGAGAATATATAATGGAAAATAAGTAAATGGCAAACCAATTAAACTCATACTTTGGTTCTGTATTCACAAAGGATGACACAAATAACCTCCCAGGAATATCGGCAAACATGGGGACTAATGAGAGGGAGGAGCTGACAGAAATTAGTATCTCTAGGGATATGGTGTTGGGTAAGTTGAGGGGACTGAAGGCCGACAAATCCCCGGGGCCTGATAAACTACATCCTAGGGTACTTAAGGAGGTGGCCCTGGAGATAGCAGATGCTCTAAGGATCATCTTCCGGAACTCCATTGACTCGGGAACAGTACCCGTGGATTGGAGGGTAGCTAATGTTACCCCAATATTTAAAAAGGGGGGTAGAGAGAAAGCAGGGAATTATATACCATTAAGCCTTACATCGGTTGTGGGCAAAATGCTAGAGTCCATTATTAAGGATAAAATAGCGAAGCACTTGACAAATGTGGAAAGGATCGGACAGAGTCAACATGGATTTACAAAGGGTAAATCGTGTTTGACTAATCTGCTGGAATTTTTTGAGGAAGTAACTGGTAAAATAGATGGGGGAGAGCCAGTGGATGTGGTGTACCGTGACTTCCAGAAAGCCTTCGATAAGGTTCCACACAAAAGATTATCATGCAAAATTAAGGCTCATGGAATTGGGGGCAAAGTATTAACGTGGGTAGAGAACTGGCTGGCGGATAGAAAACAGAGAGTTGGAATAAACGGCTCGTTTTCGGAGTGGCAGGCAGTGACCAGCGGGGTGCCGCAAGGATCTGTCCTGGGACCCCAGCTGTTCACAATATATATAAATGATCTGGATCAGGGAATTGGATGCAATATTTCCAAATTCGCTGACGACACTAAACTAGGAGGAGGGGTGGGCTCTGATGAGGATGTCAGGAGGCTACAGTGCGATTTGGACAGGTTGGGGGAATGGGCGGATACGTGGCAGATGCACTATAATGTGGATAAATGCGAGGTTATCCACTTTGGGGGTAAAAACAGGAGGGTAGATTATTATCTAAATGGCAATAGATTGGGAGATGGGGAAGTGCAGAGGGACCTGGGTGTTCTTGTGCACCAGTCACTGAAGGAGAGCAGGCAGGTGCAACAGGCGATTAAGAAGGCAAATGGTATGTTGGCCTTCATATCAAGGGGGTTCGAGTATAGGAATAGGGATACCTTACTACAGCTGTACAAGGTGCTGGTGAGACCGCATCTGGAGTATTGTGTACAGTTTTGGTCGCCCCATCTGCGGAAGGATGTTCTTGCCATGGAAAGAGTGCAATGGCGATTCACCAGGCTGATACCTGGAATGGCGGGAATGACCTACGAAGAGAGATTAAATAGTTTGGGCTTGTACTCACTGGAGTTTAGAAGATTGAGAGGGGATCTCATCGAAACATATAAAATTATGGCAGGCCTGGACAGGCTGAATTCAGAGAGAACGTTTCCAATGGCCGGGGAGCACAGAACCAGGGGCCACAGTCTAAAAATAGCGGGCAAATCATTTAAAACAGAGATTGAGAAGAATTTCTTCACTCAAAGAGTGGTGAGCCTGTGGAATTCCCTGCCACAGAGGGCTGTGAAGGCCAATTCAATCAATATTTTCAAGAGAGAATTGGATATATTTCTGAAGGCTAAGGGGATTAAGGGTTACGGAGAAAAGGCGGGGACGGGGTACTGAACTGGTAAGATCAGCCATGATCTCATTGAATGGCGGAGCAGGCTCGAAGGGCCGAATGGCCTACTCCTGTTCCTATCTCTATGTATCTATGTATTGTACCAAGCCGAGGTGTGCTTGATGGGCAAGTATAAAAAGTGCTTCATTCTGCGTCTAAACACGTATTTTACCAAACCGAGGAGTGTTTGGTGTGCATAAAGAGCTTTATTCTGTACAAACCCCGTATTGTTCCAAATCGAGAAGTGTTTGAATGAGCAGTGCACAAACAGATTTACTCTGTATCTAGCCAGTTATGGACTAAACCGAGGAGTGTTTGATGGAGCAGTGTATAAAGTGCTTTACTCTGTATCAAACCCTTATTGTACCAAACCGAAGAATCTTTGATGGAGCTGTGTATAAAGAGCTTTACTTTGTATCTAAACGGTATTGTACCAAAGCAAGGAGTGTTTGATGGAGCAGTCTATAAATAGCTTTACTCTGTATCTAACCCGTATTGCACCAAACCGAGGAATGTTTGATGGAGCAGTGTATAAGGAGCTCTACGCTGCATCAAACCCGTTTTGTACCATACCGAGGAGTGTTTGATGGAGCTGTGTACAAAGAGCTTTACTCTGTATCAATCCCGTATTATACCAAACAGAGGTGTGTTTGATGGAGCAGTGTATAAAGCGCTTTACTCTGTATCAATCCCGTATTGTACTAAGTCGAGGTGTGCTTGATGGACCAGTCTAAAGAGTGCTTCATTCTGCGTCTAACACGTATTTTGCCAAACCGAGGAGTGTTTGATGGAGAAGTGTATAAAGAGCTTTACTCTGTATCTAACACGTTTTATCCAATCCTTGGAGAGTTTGCCGTGTATAAAGAGCTTTACTCTGTACAAACCCCGTACTTTTCCAAATCGAGAAGTGATCGAAGGAGCAGTGCACATACTGCTTTACTCTGTTTCTAACCAGATTTGGGCTAAACCGAGGAGTGTTTGATGGAGCAGTGCATAATGAGCTTTACTCTGTATCAAACTCGTATTGTACCAAACCGAGGAGTGTTTAATGGGTCAGTGTATGAAGAGCTTTACTCTGTATCAAACCCTTATTGTCCCAAACTGAAGAGTCTTTGATGGAGCAGTGTATAAAGAGCTTTACTCTGTATCTAACCCGTATTGTACCAAACCGAGGAGTGTTTGATGGAGCAGTGTATCAAGTGCTTCACTCTATATCTAACCGGTATTGTAACAACCCGAGGTTTGTTTGATGTAGCAGTTTATAAAGCGATTTACTCTGTATCGAACACGTATTCTACCAAGTCGAGGAGTGTTTGATGGAACAGTGTATACAGAGATTTACTCTGTATCTAACCAGTATTTTACCAACCAGAGGAGAGTTTGATGGAGCAGTGTATAAAGAGCTTTACTCTGTATCTAGCCCGAATTTTACCAAACCGAGGAGTGTTTGATGGAGCAGTGTATAAGATGCTTCACTTTGTATCTAACCGGAATTGTACCAAAACGAGGTTTGTTTGATGTAGCAGTGTATAAAGCGATTTACTCCGTATCTAACCCTTATTTAGAAACCAGAGGAGTGTTTGATGGGCAGCGTTTAAAGAACTTTACTCTGTATCTCACCCGTACTGTACGAATCCGAGGAGTGTTTGATGCGACAGTGTATAAAGTGCTTTACTCTGTATCAAACCTTTATTGTACCAAACCGGGGAGGCTTTGATGGAGCAGTGTATAAAGAGCTTTACTCTCTATCTAACCTGTATTGTACCAAACCGAGGAGTGTTTGATGGAGCAGTCTATCAAGAGCTTTACTCTGTATCTAACCCGTATTGCACCAAACCGAGGAATGTTTGATGGAGCAGTGTATAAGGAGCTTTACTCTGTATCAAACCCATTTTGTACCTTACCGACGAGTGTTTGATGGAGATGTGTGCAAAGAGTTTTACTCTTTATCAATCCCGTATTATACAAAACAGAGGTGTGTTTGATGGAGCAGTGTATAAAGCGCTTTACTCTGTATTTAACGCTTATTATACAAAACCGCGGAGTGTTTGATGGAACAGTGTATAAAGCGCTTTACTCTGTATCTAACCCGTATTATACCAAACTGGGGAGTGATTGATGAAGCAGTTTATAAAGATATTTACTCTGCATCAAACCCGTATTGTACCAAATGGAGAAGGGTTTGATGGTGCAGTGTATAAAGAGTTTTGCTCTGTATCTAATCCGTATTGTACCAAACCGAGGAGTGTTTGATGGAGCATTCTATAAAGAGCTTTACTCTGTATCAACCCGTATTATACAAAACGGAGGTGTGTTTGATGGAGCCGTGTATAAAGCGCTTTACTCTGTATCAATTCCGTATTGTACCAAACCGAGGAGGCTGTGATGGAGAAGTGTATAAAGTGCTTTACTCTGTATGTAACCCGTATTGCACCAAACCAAGGATTGTTTGATGGAGCAGTGTATAAGGAGCTTTACTCTGCATCAAACCCGTTTTGTACCATACCGAGGAGTGTTGGTGGAGCTGTGTACAAAGAGCTTTACTCTGTATCAATCCCGTATTATACCAAACTGAGGTGTGTTTGATGGAGCAGTGTATTAAGTGCTTTACTCTGTATCAATCCCGCATTGTACCAAGCCGAGGTGTGCTTGATGGGCAAGTCTAAAAAGTGCTTCCTTCTGCGTCTAAACACGCATTTTACCAAACCGAGGAGTGTTTGGCGTTCATAAAGAGCTTTATTCTGTACAATCACCGTATTGTTCCAAATCGAGAAGTGTTTGAATGAGCAGTGCACAAACAGATTTACTCTGTATCTAGCCAGTTATGAACTAAACCGAGGAGTGTTTGATGGAGCAGTGTATAAAGAGCTTCACTCTGTATCAAACCCTTATTGTACCAAACCGATGAGTCTTTGATGTAGCTGTGTATAAAGAGCTTTACTTTGTATCTAACCGGTATTGTACCAAAGCAAGGAGTGTTTGATGGAGCAGTCCATAAAGAGCTTTACTCTGTATCTAACCCGTATTGCACCAAACCGAGGAATGTTTGATGGAGCAGTGTATAAGGAGCTCTACGCTGCATCAAACCCGTTTTGTACCATACCGAGGAGTGTTTGATGGAGCTGCGTTCAAAGAGCTTTACTCTGTATCAATACCGTATTATACCAAACAGAGGTGTGTTTGATGGAGCAGTGTATAAAGCGCTTTACTCTGTATCAATCCCGTATTGTACTAAGCCGAGGTGTGCTTGATGGACCAGTCTAAAGATTGCTTCATTCTGCGTCTAACACATATTTTACCAAACCGAGGAGTGTTTGATGGAGAAGCGTATAAAGAGCTTTACTCTGTATCTAACACGTTTTATCCAAACCGTGGAGTGTTTGCCGTGTATAAAGAGCTTTACTCTGTACAAACCCCGTGTTTTTCCAAATCGAGAAGTGATCGAAGGAGCAGTGCACATACAGCTTTACTCTGTATCTAACCAGATTTGGGCTAAACCGAGGAGTGTTTGATGGAGCAGTGTATAATGTGCTTTACTCTGTATCAAACCCGTATTGTACCAAACCGAGGATTGTTTAATGGGTCAGTGTATGAAGAGCTTTACTCTGTATCAAACCCTTATTTTCCAAAACTGAAGATTCTTTGATGGAGCAGTTTATAAAAAGCTTTACTCTGTATCTAACCCGTATTGTTCCAAACCGAGGAGTGTTTAATGGAGCAGTGTATCAAATGCTTCACTCTGTATCTAACCGGTATTGTAAGAAACCGAGGTTTGTTTGATGTAGCAGTTTATAAAGCGATTTACTCTGTATCTAACATGTGATCTACCAAGCCGAGGAGTGTTTGATGGAACAGTGTATACAGAGATTTACTCTGTATCTAAGCATTATTTTACCAACCAGAGGAGAGTTTGATGGAGCAGTGTATAAGGTGCTTCACTCTGTATCTAACCGGAATTGTACCAAAACGAGGTTTGTTTGACGTAGCAGTGTATAAAGCGATTTACTCCGTATCGAACCCATATTTACAAACCAGAGGAGTGTTTGATGGGCAGCGTTTAAAGAGCTTTACTCTGTATCTCAGCCGTACTGTACGAATCCGAGGAGTGTTTGATGCGACAATGTATATCGTGCTTTACTCTGTATCAAATCCTTATTGTGCCAAACCGAGGAGGCTTTGAAGGAGCAGTCTATAAAGAGCTTTACTCTGTATCTAACCTGCACTGCACCAAACCGAGGAATGTTTGATGGAGCAGTTTATAAGGAGGTTTACTCTGTATCAAACCCGTTTTGTACCTTACCGACGAGTGTTTGATGGAGATGTGTGCAAAGAGTTTTACTCTTTATCAATCCTGTATTATACAAAACAGAGGTGTGTTTGATGGAGCAGTGTATAAAGCGCTTTACTCTGTATTTAACGCTTATTATACAAAACCGCGGAGTGTTTGATGGAACAGTGTTTAAAGCGCTTTACTCTGTATCTAACCCGTATTGTACCAAACTGGGGAGTGATTGATGGAGCAGTTTATTTAGATATTTACTCTGCATCAACCCGTATTGTACCAAATGGAGAAGGGTTTGATGGTGCAGTGTATAAAGAGTTTTGCTCTGTACCTAACCCGTATTGTACCAAACCGATGAGTGTTTGATGGAGCAGTCTATAAAGAGCTTTACTCTGTATCAACCCGTATTATACAAAACAGAGGTGTGTTTGATGGAGCCGTGTATAAAGCGCTTTACTCTGTATCAATTCCGAATTGCACCAAACCTAGGAGGCTGTGATGGAGCAGTGTATAAAGTGCTTTACTCTGTATCTAACCCGTATTGCACCAAACCGAGGATTGTTTGATGGAGCAGTGTATAAGGAGCTTTACTCTGCATCAAACCCGTTTTGTACCATACCGAGGAGTGTTGGTGGAGCTGTGTACAAAGAGCTTTACTCTGTATCAATCCAGTATTATACCAAACAGGGGTGTGTTTGATGGAGCAGTGTATAAAGTGCTTTACTCTGTATCAATCCCATATTGTACCAAGCCGAGGTGTGCTTAATGGGCAAGTCTAAAAAGTGCTTCATTCTGTGTCTAAACATGTATTTTACCAAACCGAGGAGTGTTTGGCGTTCATAAAGAGATTTGTTCTGTACAAACCCCGTATTGTTCCAAATCGAGAAGTGTTTGAATGAGCAGTGCACAAACAGATTTACTCTGTATCTAGCCAGTTATGGACTAAACCGAGGAGTGTTTGATGGAGCAGTGTATAAAGTTCTTTGCTCTGTATCAAACCCTTATTGTACCAAACCGATGAGTCTTTGACGGAGCTGTGTATAAAGGGCTTTACTTTGTATCTAACCGGTATTGTACCAAAGCAAGGAGTGTTTGATGGAGCAGTCCATAAAGAGCTTTACTCTGTATCTAACCCGTATTGCACCAAACCGAGGAATGTTTGATGGAGCAGTGTATAAGGAGCTCTACGCTGCATCAAACCCGTTTTGTACCATACTGAGGAGTGTTTGATGGAGCTGCGTACAAAGAGCTTTACTCTGTATCAATCCCGTATTATACCAAACAGAGGTGCGTTTGATGGAGCAGTGTATAAAGCGCTTTACTCTGTATCAATCCCGTATTGTACTAAGCCGAGGTATGCTTGATGGACCAGTCTAAAGGTTGCTTCATTCTGCGTCTAACACGTATTTTACCAAACCGAGGAGTGTTTGATGGAGAAGTGTATAAAGAGCTTTACTCTGTATCTAACACGTTTTATCCATACCGTGGAGTGTTTGCCGTGTATAAAGAGCTTTACTCTGTACAAACCCCGTATTTTTCACAAATCGAGAATGATCGAAGGAGCAGTGCACATACAGCTTTACTCTGTATCTATCCAGATTTGGGCTAAACCGAGGAGTGTTTGATGGAGCAGTGTATAATGAGCTTTACTCTATCAAACCCGTATTGTACCAAACCGAGGAGTGTTTATTGGGTCAGTGTATTAAGAGCTTTACTCTGTATCTAACTCGTATTGTACCAAACCGAGGAGTGTTTGATGGAGCAGTGTATCAAGTGCTTCACCCTGTATCTAACCGGTATTGTAACAAACCAAGGTTTGTTTGATGTAGCTGCTTATAAAGCGATTTACTCTGTATCTAACACATATTCTACCAAGCCGAGGAGTGTTTGATGGAACAGTGTATACAGAGATTTACTCTGTATCTAACCAGCATTTTACCAACCAGAGGAGAGTTTGATGGAGCAGTGTATAAAGAGCTTTACTGTGTATCTAACCCATTTTGGACCAAACAGAGCATTGTTTGATGGAGCAGTGTATAAAGAGCTTTACGCTGTATCAAACCCGTATTGTACCAAACCGAGGATTGTTTGATGTAGCAGTGTATAAAGCGCTTTACTCTGTATCTATCCCGTATTGTACCAAACCTAGGAGTGTTTGATGGAGCAGTATATAAAGAGATTTACTCTGTACCTAACCCGTACTGTACCAAACATGGAGTGCTTGATGGAGCAGTATGTAAAGAGCTTTACTCTGTATCAAACCCGTATTTTACCAAACCAAGGAGTGTTTGATGGGTCAGTGAATCAAGAGCATTATTCTGTATCCATCCCGTATTTTACGAACCAGAGTAGTGTTTGATTGAGCAGTGCATAAAGACCTTCACAATGTATCAAACCCGTATTGTACCAAACAGACAAGTTTTTGATGGAGCAGTGTATAAAGCGCTTTACCCTGTATTAAAAACATATTGATAAATACCGAGGAGTGTTTGATGGAACTGTGCATACAGAGCTTTACTCTGTAACAAACCCGTATTGTACCAAACCGAGGACTGTTTGATGGAGCATTGTTTAAGGAGCTTTACTCTGTATCTAACCCGTATTGTACCAAACCGAGGAGTGTTTGATGGAGCCGTGTATAAAGAGCTTTAGTCTGTATCTAACGCATTTTGGACTAAAACGAGGATTGTTTGATGGAGCAGTGTATAAAGAGCTTTGCTCTGTATCAAACCCATATTTTAAGAAACCGAGGAGTGGTTGATGGAGCAGTGTATAAAGTGCTTTACTCTGTATCTAGCCCGTATTGTAACAAACCGAGGAGTGTTTGATGGAGCAGTGTATAAAGAGCTTTACTCTGTTTCTAATCGGTATTGTACCAAACCGAGGATTGCTTGATGGGGCAGTGTATAAAGAGATTTACTCTGTATCTGACGCTTTTCCTACCAAACCGGGGAGTGTTTGTTGGAACAGCATATAAAAAGCTTTACGCTGTATCAACCCGTATTGTACCAAATGGAGGAGTGTTTCCTGGAGCAGTGTATAAAACACTTTACTTTGTATCAAACCCGTATTGTACCAAATGGAGAACTCTTTGATGGTGCCGTGTATAGAGAGTGTATGAAGCTTTACTCTGTATCTAACCCTTATTTCACCAACCAGAGAATTGTTTGATGGAGCAGTGTATAAAGAGCTTTACTCTGTATATAACCCGTATTTTTCCAAAGCAAGGATTGTTTGATGGAGCAATGTATAAAGCACTTTACTCTGTTCTATCCCGTATTGTACCAATCCGAGGAGTGTTTGAAGGAACAGTGTATAAAGAGCTTCACTCTGTATCAAACCCGTATTGTATCAAACCGGGGAGTGTTTGATTGAGCATTGTATAAAGTGCTTTACACTGTATCTAACTCGTATTGTACCAAACATGGGTGCTTGATGGAGCAGTGTATAAATGATTTGATCTGTATCTAACACTTATGTTACCAACAAGAGGAGTGTTTGATGGAGCAGTTTGTAAAGAGCTTCACTCTGTATCAAACCCGTATTGTACCAAACCGAGGAGTTTTGATGGAGCAGTGTATAAAGAGCTTCACTCTCTATCTAACACATATTGTAGAGAACGGAGGAGTGTTTGAGGGAGCAGTCTATAAAGCGCTTTACTCTGTATCAAACCCGTTTTTTACCAAACCGAGGAGTGTTTGATGGAGCAGTGTATAAAGAGCTTTATTCTGTATCTGACCCATATTAAACCAAACCGAGGAGTTTTTGATGGAGCAGCGTATAAAAAGTAGTACTCTGTATCTAACGCGGTATGGACCAATCCGAGGAATGTTGGAAGGAGCAGTGTATAAAATGCTTTTCTTTGTATCTAACCCATATTGTACCAAACTGACGAGTGTTTGATGGAGCAGTGTATAAAGAGCTTTACTCTGTACAAACCACGAATTGTACCAAACCGAGGAGTGTTTGATGGAACAGTTTATAAATTGCTTTACTCTGTATCAAACCCATAATGTTCTAAATGGAGAAATCTTTTATGGTGCCGTGTATACAGAGTGTATGAAGTTTTACTCTGTATCTAACCCTTATTTTACCAACCGGAGGTGTGTTTGATGGAGCAGTGTAGAAAAAACTTTACTCTGTATCGAACCAGTATTGTACCAAACCAAGGATTGTTTGATGGAGCAGTGTATAAAGCGCTTTACTCTGTTCTGTCCCCTATTGTACCAAACCTAGGAGTGTTTGATGGAGCAGTGTATGAAAGGTTTACTCTGTATCAAACACATATTGTACCAAACCGAGGAGTGTTTGATGGAGCAGTGTATAAAGAACTTTACTCTGTAGCTTACCCGTATTGTACAAAATCGTCGAGTGTTTGCTGGAGCAGTGTATAAAGAGCTTTACTTTGTATGTAACCTGTATTGCAACAAACCGAGGAGTGTTTGATGGAGCAGTGTATAACGCGCTTTACTCTGTATCTAACGCGGTATGGACCAATCCGATGGGTGTTAGGTGGAGCAGTGTATAAAGAGCTTTACTCAGTATCTAACGTGGTATGGACCAATCCGAGGAGTGTTTGATGGAGCAGTGTTTATAGAGCTTTACTCTTTACAACCACGTATTGCACCAAACCGCGGAATGTTAGATGGAGCAGTTTATACAGAGCTTTACTGTGTATCAAACCCGTAGTGTACCAAACCGAGGAGAGTTTGGCGGAGCAGTTTATAAACTGCTTTACTCTGTATCTAACCCGTATCATACCAAACAAAGGAGTGTTTGATGGAGCAGTGTATAAAGCGCTTTACTCTGTATCAAACCTGTATTGTACCAAGCCAAGGAGTCTTTGATGGAGCAGTGTATAAAGAGCTTTACTCTGTATCTAACACGTATTTTACCAAACCAAAGATTGTTTGATGGAGCAGTGTATAAAGTGCTTTAATCTCAATCAAACCCGTATTATACTAAACCAATGAGTGTTTGATAGAGCAGTTTATAATGTGCTTTATTCTGTATCTAACTGGTATTGTACCAAACCGAGGATTGTTTAATGGAGCAGTGTATAAAGCGATTTACTCTGTATCTAACGTGCATTGTACCAAATCAAGGGATGTTTGATGGAACAGTGTATGAAGAGCTTTACTCTGTATCAACCCGTATTTTAGCAAATGGAGGAGTGTTTGATGGAGCAGTGTATAAAGCGCTTTACTCTGTATCTAATCTGTATTGTACCAAACCTGTGCATGTTTGATGGAGCAGTTTATAAAGAGCTTTACTCTGTACCTAAGTCGTGCTACACTTTCCCTTCGAGGTTTAAATTGGACATTGTTGCGAAAGCTTCAATTTGGCTCCAACCAGTGCTGCAACTTCCCTGGGAGTGCTTAATTGGCAGTATAGATAGAGCTGTACTCTATATTTGACGTATGTTTTTTCTAACCACAACTGTACTTTTCCTCATACTATTTGATGTGATTGTTTGATTGGACATTGTAGAGGACGTTTAACTCTGTATCTGACGCATGTTGCACCTGCACTGGGAGTATCTCATGGGACAATGTAGAGGGAGCTTTACTCTGTATGTAACCCATGCTATGTCTGCCCTGGGAGTGTTTGATGGGAAAGTGCAGTGAGAGATTTCCTCTTTAGCTGATGCATGCTTTATCTAACACTTACCGTATCTAAACTGATGGTGGTTGATGTGAGTGTTTGATTGGAGATTGCAGAGGGTGTTCTGCTCTGTTTCTGAGCAGTGCCATTCCTGCACTGGAAATGTTCAATGAGATATTGTAGAGATAGGTTTATTTGTATCTCACCTGTGCTGTACTTGCCCTCTGTGTGTTTGATGGGACAGTGAAGATGGAGATTAACTTTGTAATTAAATCGTGCTTTACCTTCCGTGGGAGTGTTTGATGGGACATTGTAGAGGGAGATTTGCTTTGTATCTAACCCGTGCTGGAGCTACCTTATGCCTGTTTGATGGGACAGTGTAGAGTGTGTTTTCCTTTGTTTCTAACCCGTGCTGTACCTGCCCTATGTGAGTGTGATGGGACAGTGTAGAGGGACCTTTACTCTGTATCTAACCATTGTGGTATCTGCCCTGTGTGTGTTTGATGCGACAGTGATACTCTGTGTCAAACACATACTTTAACTAAAATAAAAACAAAACATTCTGGAGAAACTCAGCAGGTCAGGCAGCATCTTTGAAGAGAGAAACAGAGTTAACGTTTCAGGTCGATGACATTTCTTCATAACTGGAATAAAGCAGGAAATGGAACAGTTGTTTAAGCAAGTGAAGATGCTGGGAAAGGGGGGAGGGGATGGAAGAACAAAAGGGAAGGTCTGTGAAAGATGGAAGGCAGAAGACATAAAGAGACATTAAGAGATATTCAAGGCGAAATGAGATGGTAATGGATCAGGTTAAGAAATAAAGCTTGGCTCTAGACGAAGTGTAATTTGTGCTGTCAGTTTGAGAGACAGTTGCCATGTGGGGGAGAAGAAAAAAACACACAGCCAAAAAGTGTGGCTAAGATATATATATATATATACATATGTGTGTGTGTGTTATGGGCCGAGGATATGATATGAAATTGTTGGACTCTATTTTGCGTCCGGAAGGCTAAACATTCCTTAATCGAAAGATGAGGTACTGTTCATCGAGAAAACGCTGAGATTCCATGGAGCAGTGCAAGAGGCCGAGGACGGTGTGCTCTGAGTGGGAGTGGAGCGGTGAAATAAAAATGACAGGCGACCAGATGCTCGGGGTCCCATTTATGGACTGAACGGAGGTGTTCCACAAAGCCGTCATCCAATCTGCGTTTGGTTGCCCCAATGCATCTTGAGCAGCGAATACAGTGTACTTAATTGTGAGAAGTACAAGTAAACCGCTGTTGCACCTGGAAAGGGGATTTGGGGCCATGGACAGTGGGAAGAGGGGAAGTATAAGGGCATTTGTTGCATCTCCTGTGCTTGCATGCTAAGGTGCCGGGGAAAGGGGAAGTAGTGTTGTGGTGATGCCAGATTGGACAAGGTTTTCGCAGATGGAGCGGTCCCTGTGGAATGCTGAAAGGGCAGTTGCGGGGAAGATGCGTTTGGTGGTGGGATCACGCTGGAGGGGGTGGAAATGGTGGAGGATGAACCATTGTAAGATGAGGCTGGTGGGGTTAAAGGTGAAGACAAGGGGAACTCTGTCGTGGTTCTGGGAGGGAGGGGATGGGGTGAGGGTAGAAATGCGGGAGATAGAAAGGACACGGTCAAGGGCCATGTCAACCACGGTAGAGGGGAATCCTCAGTTGAGGGAAAAGGAAAACATATCAGATGCTTTCCTCGACTCCTCTATCTCCATCTCTGGGGATAGGTTATTTACAAATATTCAGAAGCCCACTGACTGCCACAACTACCTGGACTACACTTCCTATCAGCCCGCATTCTATAAGGGCTATATTCCATTTTCCCAATTTGTCCATCTTCGCCGCATCTGCTCTGACAATGCCACCTTCCATACCACTGGTTGTGGTTGGAGTCATACCTGGCATAAAGGTAGATGGTTGTGGTGGTTGGAGATCAATCATCACAGCCCCAGGACATCCCTGCAGGAGATCCTCCGAACAGTGTCCTAGGCCCCACAATGTTTAGTTACTTCATCAATGACCTCCCATCAATCATAAGCTCAGCATTGGGGAAGTTCGTTGATAATTACAGTGTTCAGCTCCTTTTGCCTCTCCTCAGATAATGATGAATTCCATGCCCACACGCAACAAGTCCTGGACGACATTTAGGCTTGGCCTGATAAGTGGAAGTAACGTTCATACCACACAAGTGAGAGGCAATGACTATCTCCAACTAGATAAAGCTTAGCAAATGCCCCGTGCCATTCAGCGGCATTACCATCACTGAATACACCAGCATTAATATGCTGGAGTTCAGCATTGACCAGAAACTTGACTAAGCATCAACATAGACATAGAAACATAGAAGATAGGAGCAGGAGTAGGCCATTCGGCCCTTCGAGCATGCTCCGCCATTCAATGTGATCATGGCTAATCATCCAAATTCAGCACCCTGTCCCTGCCTTTTCCCCATATCCCTTGATCCCTTCAGCCTCAAGAAACATATCCAACTCTTTCTTGAATATATTTAATGAACTGGCCTCCACCGCCCTCTGTGACAGAGAATTCCACAGGTTCACCACTCTCTGGGTGAAGAAGTTCCTCCTCATTTCAATCCTAAATGGCTTACCCCTTATCCTTAGTCTATGACCCCTGGTTCTGGACTCCCCGGCCATCAGAAACATCCTTCCTGCATCTAGTCTGTCCAGAACTGACAGAATTTTATAGGTTTCGATGAGATCCCCTCTCAATCTTCTAAACTACGGTGAGCCCAATCGACTCAATCACTCCTCATACGTCATTCCTGCCATCTCAAAGTGTATAAACTTTGAAGTTAGAGGTAACAGTGGGAGTACGTGTAGATAAGCCATTGCAGGATATTGTCTGGCTCAGTCTGCAGAGGTAAGAGTGGAACCAGGCGTGGGCAGTTCCAGACAGCTGGAAAATGAAGGGGAGGCCTGGACAGCCGAGTCAGAGACGGGAAGAAAGAAGAGGGATAGTGCACCATGGTCACAGACACAGAGGATATAATTTGTGACTTCGATAACGGCCGCTTCAAGTGTTTTGCAAAGGAAGAAATTTGATTGGACAGATTTAGAGAGGGGATTGCGGGAAAATGGACACGAATTTGAGAGGCGACAATATGTTCACGTATTTTGACAGGAATATGATGATAGAGATGGGACGGTAAATTGCAAACTTCAGAGGGGTCATAAGTGCATTTGTCAGGAGGGCGTGATGGTGGCAGATGTGAAAGGGAGGGGGACAGCAGAGAGAAACTTTCACAATGTCAGGTAGCATGGGGCAGTTTAGTGGAATGGGGTTAAGGCAGCAGGAAGTGGTATTCGTGGACAACATGAGCTTACACGATCGGTAATAGTGGAATTAACGGGAATACAGTAAGTGTTTAATTAAATTACAGGACAACTAAATTGAGGGGAATGCAACAAGTCTTTAATTAAAATAGAATAATGGAGATTTTAGGGGAATACAACAATTGCTTATTATTATAAGTAAATAACGGGAACATTCGGGAAACGCAGTCAATGTTTAATTAGATATAGAGAACAGGGTAATTTTGAGGAGTGCAGTATTAATTTAATTAGGAATAGACTAAAGGTGAGTTTACAGGAACACAGTAACTGTTAAATTAGAGATAGAGACGAATGTAATTCAGGGGAACACAGTAACTGCTTCATTAGAAATAGAGTAGATGGGAATTTAGGGGAACACAGTAGCTGTATAAATAGAAACTGCGGCCCGTGGAACACAATAGCAATGTATGTAGAAGTAGGTGACAGGGAAAACAGCAACAGTTTAATAACAAAATGAGGTCAGGGGAATTTCTGGAAAACGCAGTGACTGTACTGAGTAATAGAGAATTAAGGGAACATGGAAACTGTTAAATTAGGAAGAGGGGGCAGGAGAATCACAACCATATGGGAATGAATTTGACACGGCAATGTAATGGTTAACCTATTCATGCCTTTGCTCTCTATTTTACCTGTTGCTATAAAATGATGAGGTTGATTACACATCACCTTCTCACGATTGTGGCTGGGTGCAGATGAATCGCTGACTGATAGGAATAAAATCGCTGCTTGCTGCCTGACTCGTGACTTAAATACTGTTGGCCGCCTGAGTCCAGTTAAATGAAAATGTGCCAATTACACAGAACAGCCCGCAATTCACCACCACTTCATTCAGAAGCTAGATGCCCGCCGGATTGGCCGAACTCTTCTGCCCTTTCTGGCGATCCATCAAAAGATCGGCGGTCTGGAGTGGTTTCTTTAGAATCTCCCCCTGAATGGTCACAATGTTTCGAGTAGTGACCAAGCTAGCAAATACATTCTTCTCATTGTTCAGCACGGGCAACGTCAGAACAATCTCCAAGAGCAAGTTATCTATTAACTATCTTATCTAAACTTTCCTCAATTTAATAACAGATAATTGGATTGTGCATTGACAACAGACTTGTATATTTTGGCGAGTGGTGCCCAGGAGATTTAAGTTAAAATGGACAGAAGCAGACGGATTCCATTAGCTGAGAGATCAAGAACTAACGACCATAGATAAAAGAAATGTCAGAGATAGTTAAGTGGGTTTTGGATAAAACTCATTGCACAGAGAGTTCTGAGACTGGGGATTTCACGGATGCAGCGATTATATCAATATTCAATATCAAATTGGATAGTTGGTTGAACAAGACGTGATAGAAGGGATGTTGAGTCGGGCGGGTAATCAGAGTGGAACTATTTGCTCAGGTGGAGTGTAAAAACCGACAAGGACTGGTTGGGTTCCAAAATTATGATGGCCTGTTGAGATTTGCAGTAATTATCTGTGAACAAAGATGTCTAATGTCACATTGACGAGTGAAATTCCTACTGTCTCCATCATCAGAAAATAATCAGGGGATAGGCGCCCCGTTCTATTGACCCAGGAGACAATGGTGGCGGAGTCTGATGGGGAGACGGGCGCCTGCAACCTTCACACCGAGGTTACAGAATTACAATTAACCACCATTGTAACACATTGTTTCTACTTTAAAGGAAACTTTAGCTATTAATTAAACTGGGGCGTCTCATTCCAGTACCTGGTGTGAGGCAGTTAACGCTGACGCCCACGAGCTCTGCTCCACTGCTGAAGGTCAGTCTTGACCTTTCTCTTTGAATCTTGAGTGGGAAGGGCACTGATTTACGGGGATCGATTATGTTTAAATGGGAAAGCAGCAGACATCAACCACACGGCACAAAGTGGAGGAAATATTTTGTGATATCAGTTCATGCTCACAACAACAATCCATTTCTTTATTAACAGAAAGACGGCCATTCTAAAATGGAACAGGGGCTGTAAGTTAAATCTAATTTGAACAGGAAGCTTTGGTTTATTTTTACATTGGTTTAAACAGAACAATCCATTTTCATTGCAGTAGAACTGAGCTCCAGTTTGGACAAGAAGGTAAGCTTTAATTTTACATTTTTAAACTAAACTCCGAATGAATGTCCAAAGAGATTTCAACACGTTCTTTAGCTCTACCCTGAATTTTGTTTGAGTAATTGCATAAATGCATGTGTTTGTGCAGGAACTCAAATAATGGAGCATAAACCCGGTTTCTGTGGCAATGTAGGCAGGGGATGTAAAATCGCCTCGGTAATGCGCAGTGTTTGTCAGTTTGGTGGTTAAATAACTTACGACAGCTGTCAGCCACAAAACAATAAAACTGCCCGAGACACTGAACAGTATAATAATGGATTTCCTTCGGCTCTCCATCTCGGGATCGCTCGGATTCTCACTGCTGTGACCCCGGAGTCCGCTGCGGGCTCTACTGGCCACTAAAATACGCCGCACTGTCAAACCATTAAACACAAATATCAATGCAAAAGGAATCCATGCAATTAAAATACTTTGTAACCAGAGGTATGCTACACCTGCAAGCGATATAAAAAAGGTCACACTGTGGCGGCAACCCCAGGGACAATTGTTAATTATTCGCTCAGCTTCATAGGCAAACCAAAAGGGGATGTTCACTAAACAGATCAGGACAGAGACCGTTGTTATAACCGCGGCCGCAGTTCTCACTGTGCAATATTTTGTTTTAAAGCTCTGACAACATATCGCTACAAATCGATCAATTGTGAAGGTGATGGTAAACCACACAGACATACACACGGTAGCGGGATTCAAACACATAATTAACTTACAAAAGGCAGTGTAGTTCAGGAATGAATATGGAAAGTGATAAGTTAAAGTTTGGTACACTATAACATGTAAGATAATGACCAGTAGATCTGCTGTTGCCATGGCCACCATGTACACAGAGATACATTTGGAAAGGCCGCAGTTTCCTCTGGAGAGAATAACGATTGTCAATAGGTTCGCTGTGAGAAAAAGGGACAAGAGGTCAGTAAGGGGGGTCAATCCGATATATCTCACAGCTTATTGTGGGGAAATGTACGGATCTGTCCCTGCTTAGGTTCATAGACATTGATTATTTTTTAATAAAATACGCGATTTTTGGACAATTTCTTTAAAAGAAATAAAACATTGAACACTGGCGATAGAGGGACTGAATGTCGTCTTTTTCCAGAATCTTACCGTCAGGCATCGTCAGCTATTAAATATAATTTACAAACAATTACTGGAAAGATATGAATTCAAATAATACATTCAGCTGAGGCACAAACATTGGATGTAGGTCAAAACTCTGCACTTTTTCTATTTCTAATCACCCCGAGGGAGCTGCTCGGTAACAGAGCGGGAGCTGCTGGAGTAGCGAAGGTTTTTTGCAGCCGAGCGGAGGGGAGCCGCTCCCTGAGTGGCAGTTGTAGCTAAAAATGTCTTTGCCAGTCCTCAGATGGGAGTAGGTGGATGCAGTGCGAGTAATTATCAATCTAAGTAGATAACAAACAACGGTACAGAGTAACTGATTACCATGGACCACATGGAACACATTCTGTAGTGAGCTATACACTATTAGAGGGGCCTCGTCCTCCCGCAGTACACTCAGGAATTTTGAGCTCCCGGTTCCCACGATCTTCCGACCAGAACAACACCTCAGTGGCCGCGCAGACTGATACGATTCCAGCTGATATTCACCAACTGATCCCAGTGGAGAAATGACTCTGCAACGAGGACACGCTCGGAATTTGTTACACTGACACTGAGCTATTCAACAGCTATTAGGCAACAGGATACATTGACTTACCTGGAGCCCCAAAGGCTGCGAGAACAGGATAGTAAATGTTCTTTATCTGTACCATTGTTGGCCGTTCCATTGTTGCAGTATTTGCGAATTCTGTGCAGCTTCACGGCACCGAATGGAGTTGAATTAAGATCCGTAAATGCTCCTCTCTTTATACAAGAATCGCTGCCCCATTGAGAACATCAGATTACCCCATAATTGGCGTTAGTTACAGTCGCTTAACAAACAAGAGGCGATTTTCCGCTTCAGTGCGCCCAGGCTGGCACTAGGGAAATTGAAGAGCTCAGTCCATGAAAATTCGTCCATTAAAATCAATGAACGTAAAGTAATACTAAAGGTAATGTGCTTTCCGCATGCCCAACAGACCGTGAAGGAAACAGCTCTCCCGGACTCCGCATTAGGACCCTTGAGCCTCATATTAATTCGTTGAAACCTACACACATACATTCCATAATTTAAATTTGTTATGTACTGAAATAATAAACACCAAGGACTCGGCTCTAACATTACCGACGAAGACCCTACATTAACGGAAAGAGTAATTACCATATTCTAACATTCATGATGGTGAATCTACTCTAACATTACTGGTGGTGCCTCGACTCTAGCTTTACTGGTGGTGACTCAAATCTAACATTACTGGTGGTGGCCCTACTCTAACATTACTGGTGGTGAATCTACTCTAACATTACTGGTGCTGCCTCTACACTAACATTACTGGTGGTGAAACTACACTAGCATTACTGGTGGAGATCCTAATCTAACAATATTGGTGGTGATCTTTCCCCAACATTACTGGTGGAGAACCTACCCTAACATTAAAGGTGGTGACTACTCTAACATTATTGGTCGTGAAACTACACTAACATAACATTAATAATGTGATGACTGTACATTAACATTAATGGTTTTGAATCTAGACAAACATTAGTGGTGGTAACCGACCCTAACATTAGTAGTGGCGACACTACTTTAAGATTACTGATGTTGACACTACTCTATCGTTACTAGTGGCGACTCTACACTAACATTACTGTTGATGGCCCTACAATAAAATTACTGGTGGTGAGCCTTCGCTAACATTATTGGTGGTGATCGTACTCCAGCACTAACGGTGATGACCCAACTCTAACATTATTCATGCTGCGCCTAATATAACTTTACTGGTGTTGATGTACACTAATAGTCATGGTCGTGACCCTGCTGTAACATTATTGGTGGTGTCTAACATTACTGGTGGTGTTCCTGCTCTGACATTAGTGCTGGTGACTCTACTCTAACATTAATGACGATGAATCTGATGTAACGTTATTGGTTGTGAACATGCCTTAACTTTATTCATTCTGACACTATTCAAACATTATTGGAGGCGAACCTAATCCAAATTTACTGACGGTGACCCTACTCAAAAATTATTGGTGGTGAATCTACTCTAACATAACTGGTGGTGACCCTACTCTAATATTAATAAAGTGAAGATATTACACTAACATTACTATTAGAGAAACTGGAAAGCACTGAAGCACAAAGGGATCTGGTGGTCCTGGTGCACGAAACTCAATAGTTTAATATGCAGGTGCAGCAAGTGATTAGAAGGCCAATGGAATGTTGGATTTCATTGCTAGGGGGATAGAATATAAAAATAGAGAGGTATTGCTTCAGTTGTACAAGGTATTGGTGAGACCGCACCTGGAATACTGCATACAGTCATTGGTGTCCATACTTAAGAAAAGACATACTTGCTCTCGATTCAGTACAAAGAAGGTTCACTCGGTTAATCCCGGGGATGAGGGGATGGACATATGAGGAGAGGTTGAGTAGATTGGGACTCTACTCATTGGAGTTCAGAAGAATGAGAGGCGATCTTATTGAAACATATAAGATTGTGAAGGGATTGGATCGGGTGGATGCGGGGCGGATGTTCCCGATGATGGGTGAAACTTGAACTAGGGGGCATAGTCTTAGAATAAGGGGCTGCTCTTTCAAAATTGAGATGAGGAGGAACTACTTCACTGAGAGGGTGGAGGTCCATGGAATATGCTGCCCCAAAAAGCAGTAGAAGCAACATCATTAGATAAATTTAAAACAGAAATAGATAGTTTCCTAGAAGTAAAAGGAATTAAAGGTTCCTGGGAGCGTGCAGGAATTTGGACATGAGTCTAGGTTCGGATCGGACATGTCCCTGTGGGTAACGGAGCGGGCCCAGGGGCCGTGTAGCCTGGTCCTGCTCCTATTTCGTGTGTCTAATTCTGTTAGATTCAGGAGATGGTTCTGGGTTAGTAGATTGGCGGTTAGGATCAAATCAGCCATGATCTTATTGAATGGTGGAGCAGGCTCGAGCGGCCGATTGGCCTACTCCTGCTCCTATTTCTTATGTTCTTATGTTCTTATATCAAAGAACAATGAGGTGGGGTCACAAGGGGTCAAATGTTGCAGATGCTTGGGTATGTAGGAAAAACAAAAAAACAGACAAAAAACATTTCTTTTGCTGGAAATCACAGCACGTTCGGCCGCATCTGTGTGGAGAGAACAAGCCAACGACGACACGAGTCTGGATGACCCTAAGTCAGGTGGGGTTACATGTAGCGTGACATGAATCCAAGATCCCGGTTCAGGCCGTCCTCATGGGTGCGGAACTTGTATATCAATTTCTGCTCGCTGATTTTGCGTTGTCGTGTGTCTCGAAGGCCGCCTTGGAGAATGCTTACCCAAAGATCGGAGGCTGAATGCCGTTGACTGCTGAAGTGTTCCCCGACTGGGAGGGAACACTCCTGCACGCTGATTGTTTTGTGGTGTCCATTCATCCATTGTCGCAGTGTCTGCATGGTCTCGCCGATGTACCATGCTCCAGGGCATCCTTTCCTGCAAAGTATGAGGTAGACAACGTTGGCCGAGTCACATGAGCATGTACCATGTACCCGGTAGGTGGTGTCCTCATGTGTGATGATGGTTTCTGTGTTGATGATCTGGAATGTCTTGCAGAGGTTGCCGTGGCAGTGTTGTGTGGTGTCGTGGTCGCTGTTCTCCTGATAGCTGGGAAATTTGCTGCGAACGATGGTCTGTTTGATGTTAGGCGGCTGTTTGAAGGCATGTAGTGGAGGTGTGGGGATGGCCTTAGCGAGGTGTTCATCGTCATCGATGAAATGTTGAAGGCTGCGAAGAACATGGCGTAGTTTTTCTGCTCCGGGGAAGTACTGGACGACGAAGGTTACTCTGTTGGTTGTGTCCCATTTTTGTCTTCTGAGGAGGTCTATGCGATTTTTCACTGTGGCCCGTCGGAACTGTCGATCGACGAGTCGAGCATCATATCCCGTTCTTACGACGGCACTTTTCAGCATCTGTAGGTGTACATTGCATTCCTCCTCGTCTGAGCAGATCTTGTGTATTCGCAGGGCTTGTCCATAGGGGATGGCTTCTTTAACGTGGTTAGGGTGGAAGCTGGAGAAGTGGAGCATCGTGAGGTTGTCCGTGGGCTTGCGGTAGAGTGAAGTTGTGAGGAGTCCGTCTTTGATGGAGATTCGTGTGTCCTAGTATGAAACCGGTTCTGAAAAGTAGTCCATGGTGAGTTTGATGGTGGGATGGAATTGTTGATGTTATTGTGTAGTCTTTTCAGTGATTCTTCGCCGTGGGTCCATAGGAAGAAAATGTCGTCGATGTATCTGGTGTATAGCGTTGGTTGGAGGTCCTGTGCAGCGAAGAAGTCTTGCTCGAACTTGTGCATGAGGATTTTGGCGTATTGCGGTGCGAATTTGTTACCCATGGCTGTTCCGTGTGTTTGGGTAAAGAACTGGTTGTCGAAGGTGAAGACATTGTGGTCAAGGATGAAGCAGATGAGTTGTAGGATGGCGTCTGGAGATTGGCTGTTGTTGGTGTTGAGTACTGAGCTGTTGCAGTGATGCCGTCATCGTGGGGGATACTGGTATAGAGTGCCGAAATGTCCATCGTGACGAGGAGTGTTCCTGGTTCGACTGGTCCGTGGCTGCTGTGTTTCTGTAAGAAGTCTGTAGTGTCACGACAGAATCTGGGAGTTCCCTGTACGATGGGTTTCAGGATGTCCTCGACATAGCCAGAGACGTTCTCACACAGGGTTCCGTTGCCTGATACGATAGGACATCTGGGTGTGTTGGCTTTGTGTATCTTTGGGTGGCAGTAGACGTCTCCCACGTGGGGAGTACATGGGTTGAGAGCGCGTAGGATGCTTTGAATGTCTGGATCGAAGATCTTGATCATTCTGTTGAGTTGGCAGGTGTGTGCTTTGGTCGGATCTGCGGGTAACTGTCTGTAGTGTTCCTGGTTGTCCAGTTGTCGGTATGCTTCTGAAAGAAGATGTGATTTCCAGCAAAAAAAATGTATTTTTTGTTTTTGTTTTTCATACAGACCCCAGCATCTGCAACATTTGACCCCTTGTGACCCCACCTCATTGTTATTTGATGTAATGTTTTCCTGACTGACCTGTTTGGACACCATTTACACCTTTGATTGCTGTGATTATCTCTCTGCTGAGGTGTGATAAATGGCAGTTAGAAAGATTACCTGTAAACATCTGACATTATTCACTGACTATATAAGGTGTGTTTTTATGCATCTCTCCACTTCACCTGAGAAGGAGCAGCGCTCCGAAAGCTTGTGATTTCAAATAAAGCTGTCGGACTATAACCTGGTGTTAAGTGATTTCTTACATTTGTCCACTCCAGTCCAACACCGCCATCTCCACACCATTGTACAATGAGGGTTAGAAAGAGAGTAAAGCGCTATATACACTGCTCCATCAAAAGCTCCTCGCTTTCTGACAATACGGGTTTGATACAGAGTAATTCTCTTTATACACTGCTCCATCAGACACTCCTAGGTTTAGTACAATGCGGGTTAGATACAGAGTAAAGCCCTTTATAAACTGCTCCATCAAACACTCCTCGGGTTGGTAAAATATGAGTTAGATACAGAGTAAAGATCTTTATACATTGCTCCAACTAACACTCCTCGGTTCTCTGCAATGTGGGTTAGATACAGAGTAAAGCACTGTATACACTGCTCCATCAAACACTCCTCGGTTTGTTACATTACAGGAGAGATATTGAGTAAAGCGGTTTATACACTGCTCCATCAAACACTCCTCTGCTTGGTACAATACGGGTTAGATACAGAGTACAACGCTTTATACACTGCTCCATCAAACACTCCCCCATTTGGAACAATACGGGTCAGATGCAGACTCAAGCACTTCATACACTGCTACATCAAACATGCCTCGGTTTGGTACAATACGGGTTAGATGCAGAGTAAAGCTCTTTATAAACTGCTCCATCAAACACTCCTCTCTTTGGTACAATACGTGTTTGACACAGTGTAAATCTCTTTATACAATGCTCCATCAAACACTCCTCGGTTTGGTACATTTCGGGATCGATACAGTGAAAAGCTCTTTATAAACTGCTCCATCAAACACAACTCGGTTTCGTACAATACAGGTTAGATATAGAGCAAAGATCTTCATACACAACTCCATCAAACATTCCTCGGTTTGGTACAATACGGGTTGGATATAGATTAAAAATTTTTATATACTGCTCCATTAAACACTCCTCGGACTGGTACATTACGGGTTAGATACAGATTAAAGCTCTTTATACACTTCTCCTTCAAACACTCCTACGTTTGGTAAAATACTGCGTTGAGAAAGAGTAAAGCTCTTTATTCACTGCTCCATCGAACATTCCTCTGTTTGGTACAGTACGTGTTTGATACAGAGTAAAGCACTTCATACACTGCTCCATTAAACAGTCCTCGGATTGGTACAATAAGTGTTTGATACAGAGTAAATCTGTTTATGCACTGCTCCATCAAACACTCCTCGGTTTGGTACAATACGGGTTTGATACAGAGGAAAGCTCTTTATAAACAGCTCCATCAAACATTCCTCGGTTTGATACAATAGGTGTTAGATAATAAGTAAATCTCCTTATACAATTCTCCATCAAAAACTCCTCGGTTTGGTACAGCACGTGTTAGATTCAGAGAAAAGATTTTTATAAGCTGCTATTTCAAACACTCCTCGGTTTGGTACAATAAGGCTTTGATACAGAGGAAAGCTCTTTGTACACTTTTCCATCAAACAATACTCGGTTTGGCACAGTGCGGGTTTGATATACAGTAAAGCTTTTTATGCACTGCTCCATCAAATACTCCTCGGTTTCGTACAGTACAGTTTAGATATAGAGTAAAGCTCTTTAAACACAGCTCCATAAACATTCCTCGGTTTGGTACAATACGGGTTAGATAGAGATTAAAGCTATTTATACATTGCTCCATCAAACAATCCTCGGTTTGGTACAATATGGATTGATACAGAGTAAAGCTCTTTAAACACTGTTCCATCAAACAGTCCTCGGTTTGGTTCAATACGGGTTTGATACAGAGAAAATCTCCTTATACACTGCTCCATCAAACACTCCTAGGTTTAGTACAATACGGGTTAGATGCAGAGTAAAGCACTGTATACACTGCTCCATCAAACACTCCTCGGTTTGTTACTTTACAGGAGAGATATTGAGTAAAGCGCTTTATACACTGCTCCATCAAACACTCCTCTGTTTGGTACAATACGGATTAGATACAGAGCACAACGCTTTATACACTGCTCCATCAAACACTCCCCCATTTGGAACAATACGGGGTAGATGCAGAGCAAAGCACTTTATACATTGCTACATCAAACATGCCTCGATTTGGTACAGTACGGGTTAGATGCAGAGTAAAGCTCTTTATAAACTGCTCCATCAAACACTCCTCTCTTTGGTACAATACGTGTTTGACACAGTGTAAATCTCTTTATACAATGCTCCATCAAACACTCCTCGGTTTGGTACATTTCAGGATCGATACAGTGAAAAGCTCTTTATAAACTGCTCCATCAAACACAACTCGGTTTCGTACAATACAGGTTAGATATAGAGCAAAGATCTTCATACACAACTCCATCAAACATTCCTCGGTTTGGTACAATACGGGTTGGATATAGATTAAAAAATTTCATATACTGCTCCATTAAACACTCCTCGGACTGGTACAAATCGGGTTAGATACAGAGTAAAGCTCTTTATACACTGCTCCTTCAAACACGCCTACGTTTGGTAAAATACTGTGCTGAGAAAGAGTAAAGCTCTTTATTCACTGCTCCATCGAACATTCCTCTGTTTGGTACGGTACGTGTTTGATACAGAGTAAAGCACTTCATACACTGCTCCATTAAACAGTCCTCGGATTGGTACAATAAGTGTTTGATACAGAGTAAATCTGTTTATGCACTGCTCCATCAAACACTCCTCGGTTTGGTACAATACGGGTTTGATACAGAGTAAAGCTCTTTATAAACAGCTCCATCAAACATTCCTCGGTTTGGTACAATAGGTGTTAGATAATAAGTAAATCTCCTCATACAACTCTCCATCAAAAACTCCTCGGTTTGGTACAGCACGTGTTAGATTCAGAGAAAAGCTCTTTATACACTGCTATTTCAAACACTCCTCGGTTTGGTACAATATGGCTTTGATACAGAGTAAAGCTCTTTGTACACTGTTCCATCAAACAATACTCGGTTTGGCACAGTACGGGTTTGATACACAGTAAAGCTTATTATACACTGCTCCATCAAACACCCCTCGGTTTGGTACGTTTCGGGATCGATACAGTGAAAAGCTCTTTATAAATTCTACATCAAACACAGCTCGGCTTCGTACAATACAGGTTAGATATAGAGCAAAGCTCTTCATACACAACTCCGTCAATCATTCCTCGGTCTGGTACAATACGGGTTGGATATAGATTAAAATTTTTTATATACTCCTCCATTAAACACTCCTTGGACTGGTACAAATCGGGTTAGGTACAGAGTAAAGCTCTTTATTCACTGCTCCAGGGAACATTCCTCTGTTTGGTACGGTACGTGTTTGATACAGAGTAAAGCACTTCATACACTGCTCCATTAAAAAGTCCTCGGATAGGTACAATAAGTGTTAGATACAGAGTAAATCTGTTTATGCACTGCTCCATCAAACACTCCTCGGTTTGGTACAATACGGGTTTGATACAGAGTAAAGCTCTTTATAAACAGCTCCATCAAACATTCCTCGGTTTGGTACAATAGGTGTTAGATAATAAGTAAATCTCCTCATACAATTCTCCATCAAAAACTCCTCGGTTTGGTACAGCACGTGTTAGATTCAGAGAAAAGCTCTTTATACACTGCTATTTCAAACAATCCTTGGTTTGGTACAATATGGCTTTGATACAGAGTAAAGCTCTTTGTACACTGTTCCATCAAACAATACTCGGTTTGGCACAGTACGGGTTTGATACACAGTAAAGCTTATTATACACTGCTCCATCAAACACTCCTCGGTTTGGTCTAATACTGGTTAGATACAGAGTAATGCTCTTTATACACTGCTCCATCAAATGCTCCTCGGTTTCGTACAGTACAGTTTAGATATAGAGTAAAGCTCTTTAAACACAGCTCCATAAACATTCCTCGGTTTGGTACAATACGGCTTAGATAGAGATTAAAGCTATTTATACATTGCTCCATCAAACAATCCTCGGTTTGGTACAATATGGATTGATACAGAGTAAAGCTCTTTAATCACTGCTCCATCAAACAGTCCTCGGTTTGGTTCAATACGGCTTTGATACAGAGAAAAGCTCTTTATACACTGCTCCATCAAACACTCCTCGGTTTGGTACAATACTGTTAGATATAGAGTGAAGCTCTTATTAAACTGCTCCATCAAACAATCCTCGGTTTGGGGCAATACGTGTTAGATATATAGTAAAGCGCTATGTACACTGCTCCATCAGACACTCCTCGGTTTGATACAATACGGTTTAGATACAGAGTAAAGCTCTTTATACACTGCTCCATCAAACACTCCTCAGTTTGGTAGAGTACGGGTTAGTTTTAGAGTGAAGTGCTACGTACATTTCTCCATCAAACACTCCTCCGTTTGGTACAATACGGGTTAGATACAGAGTAAAGCTCCTTATACACTGCTCCATCAAGCACTCCTCTGTTTGGTGCAATACGGTTAGATAGAGAGTAACGCACTTTATACAAAGGTCCATCAAACACTCCTCGGTTTGTGACAATACGGGTTTGATACAGAATCAAGCTCTTTGTACACTGCTCCATCAAACACAACTCGGTTTCGTACAATACAGGTTAGATATAGTGCAAAGATCTTCATACACAACTCCATCAAACACTCCTCGGTTTGGTCTAATACTGGTTAGATACAGAGTAATGCTCTTTATACACTGCTCCATCAAATGCTCCTCGGTTTCGTACAGTACAGTTTAGATATAGAGTAAAGCTCTTTAAACACAGCTCCGTAAACATTCCTCGGTTTGGTACAATACGGGTTAGATAGAGATTAAAGCTATTTATACATTGCTCCATCAAACACTCCTCGGTTTGGTACAATATGGATTGATACAGAATCAAGCTCTTTGTACACTGCTCCATCAAACACTGCTAGGAATGATACAATACAGGTTAGATACAGAGTAAAGTGCTTTATACACTGCTCCATCAAACAATCCTCCGTTTGTTCCAAAATGGGTTAGACACGGAGCAAAGCTCGTTATGCACTGCTCCATCAGACGCTCCTCGGTTTGGTACAATACGGGTTTGAAACAGAGTAAAGATCTTTTTCCACTGCCCCAACAAACACTCCTCGGTTTGGTACAATAGGGGATCTATGCAGTGCAAAACACTTTCACACTGCTCCATCAAACACTCCTCGGTTTGGTTCAAATTGGGTTTGATACAGAGTAATGCTCTTCATCAACTACTCCATCAAAAACTCCTCGACTTGATACAATACATTTTAGATACAGAGTTAACTCTTTATACACTGCTCAATCTAACACTCCTCAGTTTGGTAGCGTATGGGTTAGATATAGAGTAAAGCGCTGTATACACATCTCCATCAAACTCTCCTCGGTTTGGTACAACACAGGTTAGATACAGAGTAAAGCTCTTCATAGACTGCTCCATCAAACACTCCACGGTTTGATACAATGCGGGTTAGATACGGAGTAAAGCACTTTATACACTGCTCCATCAAACAGACCTCAGTTTGGTAAAATATGAGTTAGATACAGAGTAAAGCGCTTTATACACTGCTCCATCAATCACTCCTCGGTTTGGTACAATACGTTTTAGATACGGAGTAAAGCTCTTTATACACTGCTCCATCAAACACTCCTCAGATTGGTACAATATGGGTTAGATCCAGGGTAAAGTGCTTTATGCACTGCTCCATTAAACACTCCTTCTTCGGTACAATACGTGTTTGATACAGAGTAAAGCACTTTATACACTGCTCCATCAATCTCTCCTCAGTTTGGTAAAATATGAGATAGATACAGAATAAAGATCTTTATACACTGCTCCTTCAAACACTCCTCGGTTTGGTACAGTACATGTTTGAGACAGAGTAAAGCGCTTTATGCACTGCTCCATGAAACACTCCTCGGTTTGTTAAAATACGGGTTATATGCATATTAAAGCTCTTGATAAACTGTTCCATCAAACACTCCTCGATTTGGGACAATGCGGGTTTGATACACAGTGAGGCTCTTATTAAACAGCTCCATCAAACACTCCTCAGTTCTCTACAATACGGGTTAGATACAGAGTAAATCTCTTTGTGTACTGCTCATCAAACAATCGTCTATTTGGTAAAATACGGGTTTGATACAGAGTAAAGGTCGTTATACACTGCTCCATCAAACAATCCTCAGGTTAGCCCAAAACGGCATGATACAGAGTAAAGTTCTTCATACACTGTTCCATCAAACACTCCTTGGCTTGGTACAATACGGGTTACATACAGAATAAAGCTGTTTATACACTGCTCCATTAAACACTCCACGGTTTGGTAAAATACGGGGTTGGTACAGAGTAAAGCTCTTTATATACTGCTCCATCAACACTCCTTGGTTTGGTACAATACGGTTTTCATACAGAGTAAAGCTCTTTATACACGGCTCCATCAAACACTCCTCGGTTTGATTCAATACGGGTTAGATACAGAGTAAAGATCTTTATATACTGCTCTATCAAACACTCCTCCGTTCTCTACAATGAGGGTCAGATATAGAGTAAAGTTCTCTATGGACTGCTCCATCAAACACTCCCCGATTTGGTATTATACGTGTTAGATACAGTGTAAAACTCTTTATACACAGCTCCAGCAAACATTCCTCGATTTGGTAAAATAAGGGTTACATGCAGAATAAAGCTCTTTATACACCGCTCCATCAAACACTCCTCTGGTTGGTAAAATACGGGTTAGATACAGAATAAAGCACTGTATACAGTGGTCCATCAAACACCCTTCGGTTTGGTAAAATACGGGTTAGATACAGAATACAGCTCTTTATCCACTGCTCCATCAAACTCTCCTCGGATTGGTAAAATACAGGTTAGATACAGAGTAAAGCTCTTCATACACTGCTCCAGCAAGCATTCCTCGGTTTGGTAAAATAAGGGTTACATAGAGAATAAAGCTCCTTATAAAACTGCTCCATTATACATTCCTCTGTTTGGTACGATGCGGGTTAGATAGAGAATAAAGAACTTTATACACTGTTCCATCAAACTATCCTAGGTTTAGTACAATACCGTTTTTGATACAGAGTAAACGTCTTTATACACTGCTCCATCAAACACTCCTCAGTTTGGTACAATACGGTTTAGGATACAGAGTAAAGCTCTTTATAAACTGCTCCATCAAACACTCCTCAATTTGGTATAATACGGGTTAGAGACAGAGTAAAGCGCTTTGTACACTGCTCCAGCAAACGCTCCTTGTTTGGTACAATACGTATTTGATACAGAGTAAAGCTCTTTATAAACTGATCCATCAAACAATTCTCGGTTTGGTACAATACCGGTTAGATACAGAGTAAAGCGCTTTATACACAGCTCCATAAAACACTCCTCGATTTGGTACAATACGGGTTTGATACAGAGTAAAGCTCTTTATACACTGCTCCATAAAACACTCCTCGGTTTGGGTAAAATATGAGTTAGATGCAGAGAATAGCTATTTAAACACTGCTCCTTCAAACACTACTCGGTTTGTGACAATACGGGTAAGATATAGAGTAAAGCACTTTTTACACAGCACCATCAAACACCGCTTGGTGTGATACAATATGGGTTAGATACAGAGTAAAACTCTTTATACACTGCTCCATCACACACTCCTCGGTTTGGTACAATGTGTGTTAGATAGAGTATAAACCTCTTATATATGACTCCATCAAACACTCCTCAGTTTGGTGGAATACGGGTTGATACAGAGAAAAGAGCTATATACACTGCTCCACCAAGCAGTCCTCGGTTTGGTACAATGCGGGTTAGATATAGAGAAAAGGTCTTTGTAAATTGCTCCATGAAACACTCCTCATTTTGGATAAATACGGGATAGATACAGAGTAAAGCTCTTTATAAACTGCTTCATCAAACAATATTCGGTTTGGTACAATACGGGTTAGATACAGAATAAAGGCTCTTTATAAACTGCTCCATCAAAAACTCCACGGTTTGGTACAATACCGGTTAGATACAGAGTAAAGTGCTTCTTATATACTGCTCCATCAGACAATCCTCGGTTTTTGTAAAATATGAGTAATATACCAATTAAAGCGCTTTATTCACTGCTCCATCAAACAGTCCTCGGTACTCTACGATGTGGATTAGATACAGTGTAAAACACATTATACACTGCTCCAGCAAAAATTCCTCGGTTTGGTAAAATAAGTGTTACATACAGAATAAAGATCTTTATACAGTGCTCCATCAAACACCCTTCGGTTTGGTAAAATACGGGTTAGACACAGATTACAGCTCTTTATCCACTGCTCCATCAAACTCTCCTCGGATTGGTAAAATACAGGTTCGATACAGAGAGTAAAACTCTTTATACACTGCTCCAGCAAACATTCCTCGGTTTGGTAAAATAAGGGTTACATAGAGAATAAAGCTATTTATACACTGCTCCATTAAACACTCCTCTGTTTGGTATGAGGCGGGTTAGATACAGAATGAAGAACTTTATGCACTGTTCCATCAAACAATCCTTGGTTTGGTACAATACCGTTTTGATACAGAGTAAAGGTCTTTATACACTGCTCCATCCAGCACTCCTCAGTTTGGTATAATACGGGTTAGATACAGGGTAAAAGCGCTTTATACACTGTTCCATCAAAGGTTCTCGGTTTGGTACAACACGGGTTAGATACAGAGGAAAGCTATTTAAACACTGCTCCAAAAATACACTCCTTGGTTAGGTAAAATATGAGTTCGATACAGAGTAAAGCGCTTTATACACTGCTCCATCAAACACTCCTCGGTTCTCTACAATGGGGGTTAGATACAGAGTAAAGCTCTTTATACACAGCTCCATCAAACACTCCTCGGTATGGTGCAACACGGATTTTCATACAGTGTAAAGCTCTTTATACACTGCTCCATCAAACACGCCTCGGTTTGCTACAACACGGATTTGATACAGAGTAAAGCTCTTTATACACTGCTCCATCAAACACTCCTCCATTTGGTCCAAAACGTTTTAGATGCAGAGTAAAGCTCTTTAAACTCTGCTCCATCAAACACTCCTCGATTTGGTACAATACGGGCTTCATACAGAGTAAAGCTATTTATACACTGCTCTATCAAACACTCCTCGGTTTGGTGCAATATGAGTTATATATAGTAAAGTTCTTACATACGGCTCCATCAAACAATGCACGGTATGGTGCAATACGTGTTAGATACATAGAAATGCGCTATATACACTGCTCCATCAAACACTCCTCGATTTGGTACAATACGGGTTAGATATAGAGTAAATCTCTTTTTACACTGCTCCATCAGACAATCCTCGGTTTGGTAAAATAAGGGATAGACACAGAGTATAGCTCTTTATACACTGCTCCATCATACACTCCCCGGTTTGCTACAATACGGGTTTGATACAGTGTAAAGCACTTTATACACTTGTCCATCAAACATTCCTATCTTTGGTAAAAAGCGGTGTAGATACAGAGTAAAGCGCGTTATACACTGCTCCTTCAAACAATCCTCAGTTTGGTACAGTGTGGGTTCGATACAGAGTAAAGCTCTTTATAAACTGCTCCATCAAACACTCCTCGGTTTCTGGTACAATACAGGTTTGATACACGGTAAAGCATTTATACACTGCTCCATCAAAACACTCCTCGCTTTTGTACAACACGGGTTTGATATGCTGTTTAGCTCCCCCGTTATTTTCTCGTCAAAACTCGCGGGGCAAATACAGATCGGGATATACGCTCAAATCAATGCAGTCCAATAAAACAATTAAACAAATATAGGTCTAATACTGGCAGATATTCATTGGTGAGACTCAGCATATTCAAAGAGAGTCATACCTTACAGATCAGCGTAATGTGGGCCAAGTCCCCTCCTATTATATCGGCGAGGCTTTCTTTGACGTGCTGGAAATGCTGAAACTTATCAGCAGTGAGAGTTGTGCCTGGTATGTCAATGAGCTGAAGAGCATACGCTTGATCCAGGGTGTCCTGTTCTTAGCTGCCAGTTCACTGAATTGAAAGTCGGAATCAATATCTTATGTAACTGGTGGAAACTTCCAGAAGTGCAGCAAATCAGTGTAATAATGGAAACTCAGCACTGCAGAACCCCAGCAATCAACAACAGTGATCCGAAGCTGGATCATTTCATAATATAGGAGTTCAGCTGTCATTACCATGCAATCATCTCAATTAGGCTCCATGGGTGTAATTTAAACTTTGGGAGCGGGTGCAAAATGTACGTTATTGAATTGATCGCCATTTTTGCCGCGCCCAATTTTCTCTTTGATTGACTTCATGGTATAGAGTGTGCGAATAATTCTATATCGTCCATTTTACACCAACACACGAAGTTATAAAAACCCACCACTGCATACTTATTCCTGATCGGCCCTACCCTGTCTAACTAATTGTTAATTTAGTATATTTATAAATGCCATTACTATTTGCTGTTATGTTACCTTTTGTCAGCTTAATACCCCATTTTTAACCTTCTGCTCTCCCGTTTGAAAACGCAATTAGCTTTTTACATTAGCCCCAAACTTCATTAGACGCCTTCATTTGACGTTTCACATTGTGTGTAATTTTAACTCTGGGCGAAAGTGCTCAATGGGTGATGTAAACTTAGCGGCCCATTGTAGGCCCGTTCGATTTTCCTGGCCCTGGATTATTTCTGCCTGTGTGCCATGGTATAAAGTGGGTGATAGTGTGTCGGCAGCCGGGTTTACACTCTCTCCCGAATGACGTTCATTGAAAGGAAAATTTTGTGAATTTTATCACGAGCGGTCCAACCGATATCATCCGTTTTATGTTATTGCCCAAAGTTGAAATGGCCAACATTCTGATGCGCCCCTTTCTCCCAACATGTGCTGGTCACTATTTCCAATTTGCTCGCCTAATGTCAATGCAGTTACATACTACACTCAGATTTACAGAAATAAAGGAAAAGCGATGTTTCTTTTCTTTTTGAATTGAAACATGCTGAACTGACAATCAGTGCCGGATCCATTCTAAAATGTATTCTCCTCTTTGGCCACTCATATTCTGTTTATTCCTGTTTAACTTGGGATAGATAAAATCTGCCCAATATGATTCAGCTTTTGTTCTTATATTGTCCTTTGAAACTGGCTGAAATTCTCCCGCCTTCTATCACATAAGCATAACAATCTGTTATGTCCATCGAGAATTGTATATTGTCCCTTCCTAATTTTTTAACCCTGTCCATGTGAATTTTGGCTCAATTGCAACCTCTGTGATGTCATTGTTTCCTGGCGCTGTAATATAATGATTCACTAACACTGCGACATCCTGCACCTTTGATGCTTATTTCTCCCATGAAAGCTGCAACAACTCGCATTTATATAGCACCTTTAACGTAGTAGAATGTCCCAAGGCGCTTCATAGCAGCGTAATCAGATAAATCTGACACCGAGCCGAAGTAGGATACAATAGGATGGGTGATCAAAAGCTTGATGAAAGAGGTAGGTTTTAATGATTGTATTATGGGAAGAGAGATTTGGAGAAGTAGAGATGTTTAGGGACGGATTTCCAGAGCTTATGGCATAGGCAGGTGAAGGCACAGCTACAATGGTGGGGTGAAGCGAGTGGGGGATGCACAAGAGGGAAGTGATGGAGGAATGCAGAATTCTCAGAGGGTTGAAGGGATTTAAATGTTTACAGCTAAAGATTAGCGAGGCCATGGAGTGATTTTAAGAGGAGGATGAGAATTTTAAAATCGATGTGTTGCTGACAAGCGAACAATGTAGTTCAGCACTGACAGGGGAGATCGAGTGCACGGGGCTTTGTGCAAGTTAAGATAGAGGGCGGCAGTATTTACTATGAGCTCAAGATTATGGAGGGTGAAAGAAAGGAGAGCGGCCAGGAGAGCATTAGAATAGGCGAGTCCAATCTGGAGGTAACAAAAGCATGGATGAGGGTTTCAGCAGCAGATCGGCAGAGTCAAGACGAAACTTGGTATATTAAGTTACAAGGCCAGTCCAATTTAAAGATATGTTCACGCTACAGAAACATTCTATTCTCTGTAATTATTGTAGCTTCCACCTCCAACTCTGTTTAGAACGCTTTGTGCATCCACACACATATCTTTCAATCCTGACTCCAGATTCGGTGTGCTGCTCGCTTCAATTCACTTCCATGGTAAAATGATTGCAGGATCTTATTTGAATTCGGATAAACTGGGTCATTGTACCTCTGTTCTTGCTCCTAGCTCCGCGATTCTACCTCGCCTATATGAACAGTTCACAATCATCTTTGTCAACTACCCCATTAACTTGAATCTTGGATAAGATCACATTGACGTATAATATCTGGTGAAGTAAATAAGTCCAATTTTTCTTTCTAAATAATCATGAAATAATAACAACAGCTTATATTTATATAGCGCTTTTAATGTAGTAAAACGTACCAAGGCGCTTCACAGGTGCGTTGTCAAACAGAATTTGACACCAAGCCACATAAGGAGATATTAGGCAGAAGAAAAGCGATATTATTAACGAGCATCTTGAAGGAGGAAAGAGCAATAAAGAGGTGGCGACGCTAAGAGAGGCCATTCCAAAACTTAGAGCCTCGCAGTTGAAGGCAGGGCCGCCAATCATGGAGCAAATAAAATCTTCGGAGAGCACAAAGGAATATCGAGCCCGGTCTCCTTGCCCCGATGCCCTCTTCAGTTATGATACTTTTTCTGCTAACATTTCTGACAATGTTGTTAATTCACATCCTTCTTTCCCCATTCTTACTGCACCTGTCCTGCAGACAACTTATACTAAATCCTCAACTGCTCTCCTCGAGTTGGTTCAGCGTGTTCTGAACTGGTCCATTAACCATCTTTTCTATTGTCGTGCACACCTCTTGGATCTGATTGAAGCAACGGTGTGGCTGCCAGTCCAGAAGACATAAACAGACATAGGAACTACCACTGATAAATTAGAGGCATCTCATTCTGAAGGACATAATTTGCATTCTCTTAGCGACATCGATGAATAACTGATCCGTCTTCGACCTCTCTATCTGCAGGCTGCATTGAACTAAGAATTCGGGTGCTCTTTCCGACAGTAACTCAATGGGATTCATTTTAATTGTGTCCAATTGTGTGAAACTGGCGATACCGCATCGGATATCGGATAACTTCACCAGGAAAGTAAATCAGGCGACTTCGATAAGACGGTGAATCGCTTCACACTCGTTGTACTCGATCGCTAACAGATAAAATGTAACCTTAAGGCCCCCAAAATCCAGAAGTTCCTTGCGCATATGTCTATGCGTTCCGTGGTAGAAGAAACAGGGCATTTGAAACACAAATCTGACGGTGATGACTGACACTTTTATTCTCTCTACTGCTCTTTCCAACCTTCATCTATAGCTTGTGATTTTTTTTCAGGCTTTTCAATAAAGTGGCTGGTGTTAGGTATTGGAATACACAAAGGAAGACAGGAAAAGGCCTCATAATTGTCCTCTGAACCCTAAAACCTTCCGAAGCAGGCATGTTGTACACCATTAATAATATCAATCTACCAGCACACCACCACCCACCCACCACCACCTCCACTCCCACCTCCAGGTCATACAGTCACTCGCAGAGGTAGAACACTGAGAAAAGAACAATTGTACATTGAGGAAAATTCGGGGCTATTTTTTTTCCGAATCCTAAGTTAATCGTGCAATGCTACAGGAGATTACAATAACCATGAGTCCTCCAGCTAGCGCGTGACTTACCAACTGTGGAACTGTACTGCTAACTCATTAGATCTTTCTGCTGCGATTGGACTGTGGTGAATTGACATAAACTGCACGTCTCAGTGTTCTGCTCCAGAGTTTGAGGACTCTGGGCCCGAATGTCTATCGGAAACTTTGTCGATGTGGTTTAATACTCACTGTCCCTCGTTCGCACAGGGATGGAGTAACTCATACAACTGAGCAGAGTTTAATCTCCTCAGCGATTTACAGCTTCAATGATATTTTCACCTGATCTAACATTTAGCTTCTGAAAATCACCTCAATTTATGAAGGCTATCCCAATAATAAAGTGCCCTTAGAATGGGTATCGATTTTCATCGCTCTGATCCTGTATCCTCACACCTGTGCCTGCCAAATGGTCTGCAATATTTCAAGCAGAATCATGTCAAAGCCCCGTTAGTGTGTTCTCAGTTTATGTTGTACTGTTGCAGCAATACAATCTAAAACTATTTTTACCTTCCAATGGCCTTTCAACATTGCATGTGATCGTCAATGATTTATTGGTTATGACAGCTCATTTCTTCCTGCCTGTCAAACACTAACAGGTCCCGTTACATTCTCTACACATTCCTGGAGTTTCTGGTATAAAAATACACCAGTCTACACTGATGCACATTGAAGGATATCTGCGATACTGGGACTCATTCCCTGAATCGGCCTTAATTCAGACCCAGTACTAGCCGCTGCACTCCAGGCAAAATGCATCTGCTGTATGTACGGTCCACATGATGTACTGCAGCAACTCTGTGATGTTACTTTGACAACACTTTCCTCCTCCGTGAACTCGACTGCAAATAAAAACAAGAGCAGCAGAGTAATGTGAGCAGCAACATGTCCAAGTTAGCCTACAAGGTACACTTCACAAACACAGCGACATGTATCGCCATTTCTTCAGCGGATCGGGTCAATAGCGATGAAAACCCGCTCCTGACGACATCCTGGGAAAACCAGCAACAAAAGGCCTTCAGTGATTCAAAGAGAATGCCCGCCGTATTCTCAAGGCAACTTGGAAGTGACAATACAAGCTACATATCCAGAACCACCTGTATGTAGAAAACAACTAAAGGGCAAACAATTTCAATTTCCAACTCACATGCACAATGTTGTGATATGGCAGCTTGTTAACATTCCATTGTTTCAGCCAAGTCGCTTATGAAGTTGGTTAGCAGCAGTCAACCAACACAGTGCACCGCAGGACTGATATTATGATCTGGCTTCATCTGGATCTGCCCCATTGATGAATACCCTCTGCCTACTCGGTTGATATCAGTTCCTTATCCAACATGCACATTGGAATCCGCTCGTGCAGTCGTCTAAAGAGCGTTCTTTCTTTGAGCTCTGTACATTCCGGATTAACCATTGAGGAAACACCTTGCTGGGATCCGGGATTAGATGATGGTCAGCATATCTAATCCACATTTGTTCAGCCCGGGTCTCTTTCACAGCTCTTGTAATATCTTCATCATCGCTCTCTGTGGAATGACACAAACTTGTCAGCACATGTCCGGACTTCAGCAAACAATATTCCATCAGAAATAAATAAAGCCTACTGTTATAGATATTTTCAAATCCTCTAGAATGTTTCGATGCACTTCACAATTAATCAGCTGCAGATGTACAGTCACTGTTTACATCACCCATTGAGCAGTATCGCCCAGAGTTAAAATTACCCACAATGTTAAACGTTAAAATGAAGCCGTTGGATGAAGTTTGGGGCTAATACTGTTAATTATAATGACGTGAAATGTAAAAAGTTTAAGTGCGTTTTCAAACGGGGAGAGCAGAAGGTTTAAAATGGTGGTATTAAGCTGACAAAAGATAGCATAACAGCAATTAGTAATGGCTTTTATAAATATACAAAATTAACAATTTGTTAGACAGGGTAGGATCGATCAGGAATACAGTATGCTGTGGTGGGTGTTTATAACCTCGTGCGATGGGGCAAAATGGACGCTATAGAATTATTCGCACACTCTATACCATGAAATCAATGAAAGAGAAAATTGCGGTGCGGCATAATATGGCGATCCTATTCAATAACGTCCATTTTGCACCCGCTCCCCAAAGTTCAAATTACCCCCATGGAGCCTAATTGAGATGATTGCATTGGTAATGATAGCTGAACTCCTATATTAAGAAACGATCCAGCTTCGGATCACTGTTGTTGATTGCTGGGGTCCTGCGGTGCTGATTTTACATTATTACACTGATTTGCTGCACTTTTGGAAGTTTCCACCAGTTACATAAGATAGTGATTCGGACTTTCAATTCAGTGAACTGGCATATAAGAACAGGACACCCTTGATCAAGCGTATGTTGTTCAGGCTCCTTTACATACCAGGCACACTCACACTGCTGATACGTTTCATCATTTACTGCACGTCAAGAGAAAGCCTCTCCGATATAATAGCAGAGGACTTGGCCCACATTACGCTGATCTGGGCGGTATGACTCTCTGTTAATAGCCTGAGTCTCACCAATGAATTTCTGCCAGTGTTAGGTGTATATATGTTTAATTGGATGGCATTGATGGAGCGTATATCCTGATCTGTAACTGCCCCGCGAGTCTCTGAGGAGAAAATACAGAGGGAGCTGAACTGTGTATCAAACCTGTATTGTACCAAACCGAGAAGTGTTTGATGGAGCAGTGTATAAAGAGCTTTTATCTGTATCAAACCTGTATTTTACCAAACCGAGGATTGTTTGATGGAGCAGTGTATAAAGCCCATTACTCTGTATCTAACCGATATTGTATCAAACCGAGGATTGTCTGATGGAGCAATGTATAAAGAGCTTTCCTCTGTATCTAACCCGTATTGTAGCAAACTGAGGAGTGTTTGTTGGAGCAGTGTATAAAGAGCTTTAGTCTGTATCAAACTTGCATTGTACCAAATCGAGGAGTGATTGATGAAGCAGTATATAAAGAGCTTTAATCTGTTTCTAACCCAATTGCACAAAACCTAGGTTTGTTTGATGGAGCAGTGTATAAAGCGCTTTACTCTGTATCCAACCCGTATTGTTCCAAACTGAGGAATGTTTGACGGAGCAGTGTATATAGACCATTACTCTGTATCTAACCGGTATTGCACCAAACTGAGGGGTGTTTGAAGGAACAGTGAATAAAGAGCTTTGCTCTGTATCTAACCCATAATTTCCCAAACGGAGGAGCGTTTGATGGAGCAGTGTATTAAGACGTAGCTCTGTATCTAAACAGTATTGTACCTAGCCGGGGAGTGTATAATGGAGCAGTGTATAAACAGTTCACTCTGTATCAAACACTTACTGTACCAAACCGAGCAGTGTTTGATGGAGCAGTGTATAAAGAGCTTTACTCTCTATCAAACCCGAATTGTACCAAACCGTGGAGTGTTTGATGGAGCAGTGTAGAAAGTGCTTAGCTCTGTATCTAATCCGTATTGTATCAAATCGAGGACTGTTTGATGGAGCAGTGTAGAAAGAGTTTACTCTGTATTAAAGCCGTATTGTACCAAACCAAGAACTGCTTAATGGAGCAGTTTATAACGAGCTTTAATCTGTATCTAACCCGTATTTTACCAAACCGAGCAGTGTTTGATGGAGCAGTGTATAAAGAGCTTTACTCTCTATCAAACCCGAATTGTACCAAAACGTGGAGTGTTTGATGGAGCAGTGTAGAAAGTGCTTAGCTCTGTATCTAATCCGTATTGTATCAAATCGAGGACTGTTTGATGGAGCAGTGTAGAAAGAGTTTACTCTGTATTAAAGCCGTATTGTACCAAACCGAGAACTGCTTAATGGAGCAGTTTATAACGAGCTTCAATCTGTATCTAACCCGTATTTTACCAACCCGAGGAGTGTTTGATGGAGCTGTGTATAAAGCGCTTTACTCTTCATCTTATACATATTGTACAAAACCGAGGGGTGTTTGATGGAGCAGTGTTTAAAGAGCTTTACTTTGTATCTAACACGTATTGTACCAATCCGGGGAGAGATTGAGGGAGCAGTGTATAAAGCGCTTTACTCTATATCTAACCCGTACTCCACCAAACCGTGGAGTGTTTGATGGAGCAGCATATTTAGAGCTTTACTCTGTATCTAAACCTTATTGTACCAAACCGAGGAGTGTTTGATGGAGCAGTGTATAAAGAGCTTTACTCTGCATCCAACCCGTATTGTACCAAACCGAGGAGTGTTTGATGGAGCAGTGTATAAAGAGCTTTACTCTGCATCTATACCTTATTGTACCAAACCGAGGAGTATTTGATGGTGCAGCGTATAAAGCGCTTTACTCTGTATCTAACAAGTCTTCTACCAAACCAAGGATTGTTTGATGGAGCAGATTAATAAAAGCGTCACTATGTATCTAACCCGTATTTTACCAAACTGAGTTATGTTTGATGGAGCAGTTTATAAAGAGCTTTACTCTATATCTAACCCGTATTGTACCAAACCGAGGAAGGTTTGATGGAGCAGTTTATAAAGAGCTTTACTGTATATCTAACCCGTATTGTACCAAAATGAGGAATGTTTGATGGAGCAGTTTATAAGAGCTTTCCTCTATATCAAACCCTTATTGTACCAAACAGAGGAGTGTTTGATGGAGCATTGTATAAAGTGCTTTCCTCTGTATCTAATCCGTATTGTACCAAACCTTGCAGTGTTAGATGGAGCAGTGTACAAAGAGCTTTACTCTGCATTAACCCGTATTGTAACAATCCGAGGAGTGTTTAATGGAGCAGTCTATAAAGAGGTTTTACCTGTACCTAACCCGTATTGAAACAAACCGAGGAGTTTTTGATGGAGCTGTGTATAAACAGCTTTACTCAATATCTGATCTGTATTGTACAAAACTGAAGAGTGTTTAATGGGGCAGTGTATAAAGAGCTTTACTCTGTATCGAACCCGTATTGTACCAAATCGAGGAGTGTTTGATGGAGCAGTGTATAAAGAGCTTTACTCTGTATCTAACCAGTATTGTACCAAACAGAGGAGTGTTTGATGGAGCATTGTATAAAGAGGTTTACTCTGTATCTAACCGAAATTGAGCGAAACCGAGGAATGTTTGATGGAGCAGTGTATAAAGTGCTTTACTACTTCTGCATCAATCCCGTATTGTACCAAACCGAGGAGAGTTTGATGGAGCAGTGTATAAAGTGCTTTACTCCTTCTGCATCAATCCCGTATTGTACCAAACCGAGGAAAGTTTGATGGAGCAGTGTACAAAGAGCTTTACTCTGTGTCTAACCTGTATTGTACAAAACCGAGGAGTGTTTGATGGAGCAGTGTATATAGAGCTTTACTCTGTATCTAACCGGTATTGTATCAAAAACGAGAAGTGTTAGATGGAGCAGTGAATAAAGAGCTTTACTCTGTCTCAAACCCGTATTGCACCAAACCAAGGAGTGTTTCATTGAGATGCGTATAAAGAGCTTTCCTCTGTAACAATCCTGTGCTGTACCAAACCGAGGAATGTTTGATGGAGCAGTGTTAAAAGCATTTCATTCTGCATCAAACGCGTATTTTAGCAAACCGAGGAGTGTTTGATGGAGTGGTGTAAAAAGCGCTTTACTCTGCAGCAAACTCCTATTGTATCAAACTGAGGAATGTTTGATGGAGCTGTGTATAAAGAGCATTATTCTGTATCTAACCCGTATTTTTCCAAACAGTGGAGTGTTTGATGGAGCAGTCTATAAAGAGCTTTATCCTGTTTCTAACCCGTATTTTACCAACCAGAGGAGTGTTTGATGGAGCACTGTATAAAGAGCCTTACCCTGTAACTGAGCCGTATTGTGTCAAACCTAGGATTTTTTGATGGAGACATTATAAGGAGCATAACTCTATACAAACCCCACATTGCACCAAACCGTGTAGTGTTTGATGGAGCAGTGTTAAAGCCCTATACTCTGTATCAAACCAATTTTTACCAAACAGAGGTGTGTTTAATGGAACAGTATATATAGAGCTTTAATCTATATTAAACCCGTATTGCAACAATCCTAGGAGTGTTTAATGGAGCAGTGTATAAAGAGATTTAATCTGTACCTAACCCAAATTGAAACAAACCGAGGAATTATTGATGGAGCTGTGTATATAGAGCTTTACACAACATCTAATCTGTCTTGTACGAAACCGAGGAGTGTTTAATGGAGAAGTACATAAAGAGCTTTAGTTTGTATCGATCCCGTATTGTACCAAACCGAGGAGTGTTTGAGGGCGCAGTTTATAAAAGCTTTCCTCTGTATCAAACCCGTATTGTACAAAAGAGAGGAGTGCTTGATGGAGCAGAGTATAAAGAGCTTTACTCTGTATCAAACCCGTATTGTACCAAACTGATGAGTGTTTGATGGAGCAGTGTATAAAGAGCTTTACTCTGTATCTAACACGTTTTGGAACAAACCGAGGGGTGTTCAATGGAGCAGTGTATACAGTGCTTTACTCTGTATCTAACTCGTATTGTGCCAAACCGAGGAGTGTTTGATGGAGCACTGTATAAAGTGCTTTACTCTGTATCTAACCCGTATAGTACAAAACAGAGGAGTGTTTGATGGAGCACGTTATAAAGAACTTTACTCTGTATCTAACTCTAATTGTACCAAACATGCATTGTTTTATGGTGCACTGTATAAAAAGTTTTACTCTGTATCAAACCGTATTGTCCAAAACCGAGGAGTGTTTAATGGAGCAGTGTATAAAGTGCTTTACTCTGTATCTAACTCGTATTGTACCAAACCGAGGAGATTTTGATGGAGCAGTGTACAAAGAGCTTTACTCTGTACCTAATTCGTAATGTATCAAACCGAGGAATGTTTAATGGTGCTGTATTTGAAGTGCTTTACGCTTTGTCTGACCCGTTTTGTACCAATCCGAGGATTCTTTGATGGAGCAGTTTATAAAGAATATAACTCTGTATGTAACAGGTATTCTACCAAAACTGAGGATTGTTTGTTGGAGCAATTTATAAAGGATCTTACTCTGTATATAACCCGTATTGCACCTAACCAAGGAGTGTTTGATGGAACAGTTTATAAAGAGCTTTACTCTGTATCAAACCAGTATTGTACGAAACGGAGGAGTGTTTGATCGATCAGTTTATAAAGAGCTTTACTCTGTATATTACATGTATTTTACCAAACCGAGGAGTGTTTGATCGAACAGTTTATAAAGAGCTTTACTCTTTATCAGACCCGTATTGTACGAAACAGAGGAGTGCTTGAAGGGGCAGAGTATAAAGAGCTTTACTCTGTATCAACCTCGTATTGTACCAAACCGATGAGTGTTTGATGGAGCAGTGTATAAAAAGCTTTACTCTGTATCTAACCCGTTATGGACCAAACCGAGGATTGTTTGATGGAGCAGTGTATAAAAAGCTTTACGCTGTATCAAACCGGTATTGTATGATACCGAGGATCGTTTGATGGAGCATTGTATAAAGAGCTTTACTCTGTATCTAATTCGTAATGTATCAAACCGAGGAATGTTTGAAGGTGCAGTGTTTTAAGTGCTTCAGTCAGTATATAACCCGTATTGTACCAAACCGAGGTTTGTTTGATGGAGCAGTTTATAGAGAGGTTAACTCTGTATCTCACAAGTATTCTACCACACCGAGGAGTTTTTGTTGGAGCAGTTTATAAAGAACCTTTCTCTGTATATAACCTGTATTGTACCAAACCGAGGAGTGTTTGATGGAGCAGTTTATAAAGAATTTTACTCTGTATCAAACCCGTATTGTACGAAAAGGTGGAGTGTTTGATGGAGCAGTGTTTAAAGAGCTTTACTCCGTATCTAACCCGTAATGTACCAAACCGAGGAGTGTTTGATGGAGCAGTGTATAAAAAGTTTTACTCTGTATCAAACCCGTATTGTCCCAAACCGTGTAGTGTTTGATGGAGCAGTGTTAAAGCGCTATACTCTGCATCAAACCAATACTTACCAAACAGAGGAGTGTTTAATGGAACAGTATATATAGAGCTTTAATCTATATTAAACCCGTATTGTAACAATCCTAGGAGTGTTTAATGGAGCAGTGTATAAAGAGATTTAATCTGTACCTAACCCAAATTGAAACAAACCGAGGAATTTTTGATGGAGCTGTGTATAAAGAGCTTTACACAATATCTAATCTGTATTGTACGAAACCGAGGAGTGTTTAATGGAGAAGTACATAAAGAGCTTTAGTTTGTATCGAAGCCGTATTGTACCAAACCGAGGAGTGTTTGAGGGCGCAGTTTATAAAGAGCTTTCCTCTATATCAAACCCGTATTGTACAAAACAGAGGATTGCTTGATGGAGCAGAGTATAAAGAGATTTACTCTGTATCAAACCCGTATTGTACCAAACTGATGAGTGTTTGATGGAGCAGTGTATAAAGAGCTTTACTCTGTATCTAACACATTTTGGAACAAACCGAGGATTTTTTGATGGAGCAGTGTATAAAGAGCTTTACGCTGTATCTAACTCGTATTGTACCAAACCGAGGAGTGTTTGATGGAGCACTGTGTAAAGTGCTTTACTCTGTATCTAACCCGTATAGTACAAAACAGAGGAGTGTTTGATGGAGCACGTTATAAAGAACTTTACTCTCTATCTAACTCTAATTGTACCAAACATGCATTGTTTGATGGTGCACTGTATCAAATGTTTTACTCTGTATCAAACCGTATTGTCCCAAACCGAGCAGTGTTTAATGGAGCAGTATATAAAGTGCTTTACTCTGTATCTAACTCGTATTGTACCAAACCGAGGAGTTTTTAATGGAGCAGTGTATGAAGAGCTTTACTCTGTATCAAACCCGTATTGTACCAAACCGATGAGTGTTTGATGGAGCAGTGTATAAAAAGCTTTACTCTGTATCTAACCCGTTATGGACCAAACTGAGGAGTGTTTGATGGAGCAGTGTATAAAAAGCTTTATGCTGTATCAAACCCGTATTGTATGATACCGAGGATCGTTTGATGGAGCATTGTATAAAGAGCTTTACTCTGTATCTAATTCGTAATGTATCAAACCGAGGAATGTTTGAAGGTGCAGTGTTTTAAGTGCTTCAGTCAGTATCTAACCCGTATTGTACCAAACCGAGGATTGTTTGATGGAGCAGTTTTTAAAGAGGTTAACTCTGTATCTAACAAGTATTCTACGACACCGAGGAGTGTTTGTTGGAGCAGTTTATAAAGAGCCTTTCTCTGTATATAACCTGTATTGTACCAAACCGAGGAGTGTTTGATGGAGCAGTTTATAAAGAGTTTTACTCTGTATCAAACCCGTATTGTACGAAAAGGAGGAGTGTTTGATGGAGCAGTGGTTAAAGAGCTTTACTCCGTAGCTAACCCGTTTTGGACCAAACCGAGGATTGTTTGATTGAGCAGTGTATAAAATGAGTTGCTCTGTATCTAACCCGTAATGTACCAAACCGAGGAGTGTTTAATGGAGCAGTGTATAAAAAGTTTTACTCTGTATCAAACCCGTATTGTCCTAAACCGAGGAGTGTTTGATGGAGCACTGTATATAAAGCTTTACTCTGTATCTAACTCGTATTGTACCAAACATGGAGTTTTTGATGGAGCAGTGTATAAAACGTTTCAGCTGTATCAAATCCGTATTGTCCGAAACTGAGGAGTGTTTCATGGAGCAGTGTATAAAGTGCTTTACTCTGCATCTAACCTGTTTTGTACAAAACCGAGGAGTGTTTAATGGAGGAGTGTATAAAGATCTTTACTCTGTATCTAACCCGTATTGTACCAAACCGAGGAGATTTTGATGGAGCAGTGCACAAAGAGCTTTACTCTCCCTCTAACCCGTATTGTATCAAAACGAGGAGTGTTAGATTGAGCTGTGAATGTAGCGCATTACTCTGTATCAAACCCATATTGCACCAAACCGAGGAGTGCTTTATTGAGAAGTGTATAAAGAGCTTCACACTGTATCAATCCCGTGTTGTACCAAACCGAGGAGTGTTTGATGGAGCAGTGTATAAAGCGCTTCTTTCTGCATCTAAGACGTATTTTATCAAACCGAGGAGTGTTTGATGGAGCAGTGTAAAAAGCGCTATACTCTGTATCAAACTCGTATTGTACCAAATTGGGGAGTGTTTGATGGAGAAAGGTACGAAGAGCTTTATTCTGTATCTAACCCGTATTTAACCAAACAGAGGACTGTTTGATGCGGCAGTCTATAAAGAGCTTTATCCTGTATCTAACCCGTATTTTACCAAGCCGTGGAGTGTTAGATGGAGATGTATATTAAGAGCTTTATTCTGTAACTAACCCGTATTTTACCAACCAGAGAAGTGTTTGATGGAGCAGTGTATAAAGAGCCTAACTCTGTATCTAAGCCGTATTGTACCAAACCTTGGATATCTTGACGGAGCCATTATAAGGAGCTTTACCCTGTACAAACTACGTATTGTACTAAATCGAGTGTTTGATGGAGCAGTGCATAAAGAGCTATATTCTGTATCTAACCCGTTTTGGATCAAAACGAGGATTGATTGATGGAGCAGTGTATAAAGAGATTTACTCTGTATCAAACCCGTATTGTCCCACACCGAGGAGTGTTGATGGAGCAGTGTATAAAGAGCGTTTGTCTTTACCTATCCCGTATGTTACCAAAGCGAGGAGTGTTTGATGGAGCAGTGTTTAAAGAGCTTTACTCTGTATCTAACCCGTATTGCACCAAGCCGATGAATGTTTGATGGAGCATTGTATAAAGAGCTTTATTCTGTATCTAACCCGTATTTTACCAAAGAGTGGAGTGTTTGATGGAGCAGTGTATAAAATGCTTTACCCTGTATCAAACACGTCTTGTACCAAAACGAGGAGTGTTTGATGGAGCAATGTATAAAGCGCTTTACTCTGTATCAATCCCGTATTGTACCAAACTGAGGAGGCTTTGATGGAGCAGTGTATTAAGAACTTTACTCTGTATCTAACCGGTATTGTACCAAACCAAGGATTGTTAGATGGAGCAGTGTATAAAGCGATTTACTCTGTATTTAACGCTTATTGTACAAAACCAAAGAGTGTTTGATGGAACAGTGTATAAAGCGCTTTACTCTGTATCTAACCCGTATTGCACCAAACCGGGAATTGATTGACGGAGCAGTTTACAGAGAAATTTACTCTGCATCAAACCTGTATTGTACCAAATGGAGAAGTGTTTAATGGTGCTGTATATAAAGAGCTTTACTCTGTATCTAACCCGTATTGTACCAACCGAGGAGTGTTTGATGGAGCAGTTTATAAGGGGCTTTACTCTGTATCTAAACTGTATTATACAAAACAGAGTTGTGTTTGATGGAGCAGTGTATAAAGCGCTTTACTCTGTATCAATCCCGTATTGTACCAAACCGAGGAGGCTTTGATGGAGCAGTGTATAAAGAACTTTACTCTGTAAATAACCGGTATTGTACCAAACCAAGGAGTGATTGATGTAGCAGCCCATAAAGAGCTTTACTCTGTATCAAACCCGTATTGCACCAAACCAAGGAATGTTTGATGGAAAAGTGTATAATGAGCTTTACTCTGTATCAAACCCGTTTTGTACCATACCAAGACGGTTTGATGGAGCTGTGTACAAAGAGCATTACTCTGTATCAATCCCGTATTATACCAAACAGAGGTGTGTTTGATGGAGCAGTGTATAAAGCGCTTTACTCTGTATCAACCCCGTACTGTACCAAGCCGAGGTGTTCTTGATGGAGCAGTCTAAAGAGTGGTTCATTCTGCGTCTAACACGTATTTTACCAAACCGAGGACTGTTTGATGGAGCAGTGTATAAAGAGCTTTACTCTGTATCTAACACGCATTTTCCAAACCGAGGAGTGTTTGCCGTGTATAAAGAGCTTTACTCTGTACAAACCCCGTATTGTTCCAAATCGAGAAGTGTTTGAAGGAGCAGTGCAGAAACAGCTTTACTCTGTATCTAACCTGTTTTGCACTAAACCGAGGAGTGTTTGATGGAGCAGTGTATAATGAGCTTTACTCTGTATAGATCCCATGTTGAACCACACCGAGGAGTGTTTAATGGTACAGTGTATAAAGAACTTTACTCTGTATCAAACACTTATTGTACCAAAATGAAGAGTCTTTGATGGAGGAGTTTATAAAGAGCTTTACTCTGTATCTAACCCGAATTTAACCAAACCGAGGAGTGTTTGATGGAGCAGTGTATAAAGTGCTTCAATCTGTATCTAACCGGAATTGTACCAAAACGAGGTTTGTTTGCTGTAGCAGTGTATAAAGCGATTTACTCCGTATCTAACCCGTATTTACAAACCAGAGGAGTGTTTGATGGGCAGTGTTTAAAGAGCTTTACTCTGTATCTCACCCGTACTGTACGAATCCGAGGAGTGTTTGATGCGACAGTGTATAAATTGCTTTACTCTGTATCAAACCCTTATTGTACCAAACCGAGGAGGCTTTGATGGAGCAGTGTATAAAGAGCTTTACTCTGTATCTAACCTGTATTGTACCAAACCGAGGAGTGTTTGATGGAGCAGTCCATAAAGAGCTTTACTCTGTATCTAACCCGTATTGCACCAAACCGAGGAATGTTTGAAGGAGCAGTGTATAAGGAGCTTTACTCTGTATCAAACCCTTATTGTACCTTACCGACGAGTGTTTGATGGAGATGTGTGCAAAGAGTTTTACTCCTTATCAATCCCGTATTATACAAAACAGAGGTGTGTTTGATGGAGCAGTGTATAAAGCGCTTTACTCTGTATCTAACCCGTATTATACCAAACCGAGGAGGCTTTGATGGAGCAGTGTATAAAGAGCTTTACTCTGTATCTAACCTGTATTGTACCAAACCGAGGAGTGTTTGATGGAGCAGTCCATAAAGAGTTTTACTCTGTATCTAACCCGTATTGCACCAAACCGAGGAATGTTTGAAGGAGCAGTGTATAAGGAGCTTTACTCTGTATCAAACCCTTATTGTACCTTACCGACGAGTGTTTGATGGAGATGTGTGCAAAGAGTTTTACTCCTTATCAATCCCGTATTATACAAAACAGAGGTGTGTTTGATGGAGCAGTGTATAAAGCGCTTTACTCTGTATCTAACCCGTATTATACCAAACCGGGGAGTGATTGATGGAGCAGTTTATAAAGAGATTTACTCTGCATCAAACCCGTATTGTACCAAATGGAGAAGGGTTGGATGGTGCAGTGTATAAAGAGTTTGGCTCTGTATCTAACCCGTATTGTACCAAACCGAGGAGTGTTTGATGGAGCAGTCTAGAAAGAGCTTTACTCTGTATCAACCCGTATTATACAAAACAGAGGTGTGTTTGATGGAGCCGTGTATAAAGCACTTTACTCTGTATCAATTCCGTATTGTACCAAACCGAGGAGTCTGTGATGGAGCAGTGTATAAAGAGCTTTACTCTGTATCTAACCCGTATTGCACCAAACCGAGGAATGTTTGATGGAGCAGTGTATAAGGAGCTTTACTCTGCATCAAACCCATTTAGTACCATACCGAGGAGTGTTGGTGGAGCTGTGTACAAAGAGCTTTACTCTGTATCAATCCCGTATTATACCAAACAGAGGTGTGTTTGATGGAGCACTGTATAAAGTGCTTTACTCTGTATCAATCCCATATTGTATCAAGCCGAGGTGTGCTTGATGGGCAAGTCTAAAAAGTGTTTCATTCTGCGTCTAAACATGTATTTTACCAAACCGAGGAGTGTTTGGCGTGCATAAAGAGCTTTATTCTGTACAAACCCCGTATTGTTCCAAATCGAGAAGTGTTTGAATGAGCAGTGCACAAACAGATTTACCCTGTATCTATCCAGTTATGGACTAAACCGAGGAGTGTTTGATGGAGCAGTGTATAAAGAGCTTTGCTCTGTATCAAACCCTTATTGTACCAAACCGAAGACTCTTTGATGGAGCTGTGTATAAAGAGCTTTACCTTGTATCCAACCGGTATTGTACCAAAGCAAGGAGTGTTTGATGGAGCTGTCTATAAAGCGCTTTACTCTGTATCTAACCCGTATTGCACCAAACCGAGGAATGTTTGATGGAGCAGTGTATAAAGAGCTCTACGCTGCATCAAACCCGTTTTGTACCATATCGAGGAGTGTTTGATGGAGCTGCGTACAAAGAGCTTTACTCTGTATCAATCCCGTATTATACCAAACAGAGGTGTGTTTGATGGAGCAGTGTATAAAGCGCTTTACTCTGTATCAATCCCGTATTGTACTAAGCCGAGGTGTGCTTGATGGACCAGTCTAAAGAATGCTTCATTCTGCATCTAACACGTATTTTACCAAACCGAGGAGTGTTTGATGGAGCAGTGTATAATGAGCTTTATTTTGTATCAAACCCTTATTGTCCCAAACTGAAGAGGATATGATGGAGCAGTGTATAAAGAGCTTTACTCTGCATCTAACCCGTATTGTACCAAACCGAGGAGTGCTTGATGGAGCAGTGTATAAAGGGCTTCACTCTGTATCTAACCGGTATTGTAACAAACCGAGGTTTGTTTGATGTAGCAGTTTATAAAGCGATTTACTCTGTATCTAACACGTATTCTACAAAGCCGAGGAGTGTTTGATGGAAGAGTGTATACAGAGATTTTCTCTGTATCTAACCAGTATTTTACCAACCAGAGGGGAGTTTGATGGAGAAGTGTATATAGAGCTTTACTGTGTATCTAACCCATTTTGGACCAAACACAGCATTGTTTGATGGAGCAGTGTATAAAGAGCTCTACGCTGTATCAAACCCGTATTGTACCAAACCGAGGATTGTTTGATGGAGCAGTGTATAAAGCGCTTTACTCTGTATCTATCCCGTATTGTACCAAACCTAGGAGTGTTTGACGGAGCAGTATATAAAGAGATTTACTCTGTACCTAACCCGTATTGTACCAAACATGGAGTGCTTGATGGAGCAGTATGTAAAGAGCTTTACTCTGTATCAAACCCGTATTGTACCAAACCAAGGAGTGTTTGATGGAACAGTGAATCAAGAGCATTATTCTGTATCCATCCCGTATTTTACGAACCAGAGTAGTGTTTGATTGAGCAGTGCATAAAGAACTTCACAATGTATCAAACCCGTATTGTACCAAACAGACGAGTGTTTGATGGAGCAGTGTATAAAGCGCTTTTCTCTGTATTAAAAACATATTGATAAATACCGAGGTGTGTTTGATGGAACTGTGCATACAGAGCTTTACTCTGTATCAAACCCGTATTGTACCAAACCGAGGACTGTTTGATGGAGCATTGTTTAAGGAGCTTTACTCTGTATCTAACCCGTATTTTACCAACCAGAGGAGTGATTGTTGGAGAAGTGTATAAAGAGCTTTACTCTGTATCTAACCCGTATTGTACCAAACCGAGGAGTGTTTGATGGAGCCGTGTATAAAGAGCTTTAGTCTGTATCTAACGCATTTTGGACTAAAGCGAGGATTGTTTGATGGAGCAGTGTATAAAGAGCTTTGCTCTGTATCAAACCCATATTTTAAGAAACCGAGGAGTGGTTGATGGAGCAGTGTATAAAGAGCATTACTCTGTTTCTAATCGGTATTGCACCAAACCGAGGATTGTTTGATGGGGCAGTGTATATGGAGATTTACTCCGTATCTGACGCTTTTCCTACCAAACCGGGGAGTGTTTGTTGGAACAGTGTATACAAAGCTTTACTCTGGATCAACTCGTATTGTACCAAATGGAGGAGTGTTTCCTGGAGCAGTGTATAAAACACTTTGCTTTGTATCAAACCCGTATTGTACCAAACCGAGGAGTGTTTGATGGAGCAGTGCTTAAATTGCTTTACTCTGTATCTAACCCATATTGTAGAGAACGGAGGAATGTTTGATGGAGCAGTGTATAAAGCGCTTTACTCTGTATCAAACCCGTTTTTTACCAAACCGAGGAGTGTTTGATGGAGCAGTGTTTAAATTGCTTTACTCTGTATCTAACCCATATTGTAGAGAACGGAGGAATGTTTGAGGGAGCAGTGTATAAAGCGCTTTACTCTGTATCAAACCCGTTTTTTACCAAACCGAGGAGTGTTTGATGGAGCAGTGTATAAAGAGCTTTACTCTGTATCTGACCCATATTGTACCAAACCGAGGAGTGCTTGATGGAGCAGCGAATAAAATATAGTACTCTGTATCTAACGCGGTATGGACCAATCCGAGGAATGTTGGAAGGAGCAGTGTATAAAATGCTTTTCTTTGTATCTAACCCATATTGTACCAAACTGACGAGTGTTTGATGGAGCAGTGTATAAAGAGCTTTACTCTGTGCAAACCACGTATTGTACCAAACCGAGGAGATTTTGACGGAGTAGTTTAAAAAACGCTTTACTCTGTATCAAACCCATAATGTTCCAAATGGAGAAATCTTTTATGGTGCCGTGTATACAGAGTGTATGAAGTTTTACTCTGTATCTAACCCTTATTTTACCAACCGGAGGTGTGTTTGATGGAGCAGTGTATAAAAAGCTTTACTCTGTATAGAACCAGTATTGTACCAAACCAAGGATTGTTTGATGGAGCAGTGTATAAAGCGCTTTACTCTGTTCTGTCCCCTATTGTACCAAACCTAGGAGTGTTTGATGGAGCAGTGTATAAAGAGGTTTACTGTGTATCAAACCCATATTGTGCCAAACCGAGGAGTGTTTGATGGAGCAGTGTATAAAGTGCTTTAATCTGTATCAAAACCGTATTATAGCAAACCGAGGAGTGTTTGATGGAGCAGTGTATAAAGAACTTTACTCTCTAGCATACCCGTAATGTACAAAATCGTGGAGTGTTTGCTGGAGCAGTGTATAAAGAGCTTTACTTTGTATCTAATCTGTATTGTAACAAACTGAGGAGTGTTTGATGGAGCAGTGTATAACGCGCTTTACTCTGTATCTAACGCGGTATGGACCAATCCAATGAGTGTTAGATGGAGCAGTGTATAAAGAGCTTTACTCAGTATCTAACGTGGTATGGACCAATCCGAGGAGTGATTGATGGAGCAGTGTTTAAAGAGCTTTACTCTTTACAACCACGTATTGTACCAAACTGAGGAATGTTAGATGGAGCAGTTTATACAGAGCTTTACTGTGTATCAAACCCGTACTGTACCAAACCGAGGAGAGTTTGACGGAGCAGTTTGTAAACTGCTTTACTCTGTATCTAACCCGTATCGTACCAAACAAAGGAGTGTTTGATGGAGCAGTGTATAAAGCGCTTTACTCTGTATCAAACACGTATTGTACCAAGCCAAGGAGTCTTTGATGGAGCAGTGTATAAAGAGCTTTATTCTGTATCTAACACGTATTGTACCAAACCAAAGATTGCTTGATGGAGCAGTGTATAAAGAACTTTACTCTCAATCAAACCCGTATTATACCAAACCGATGAGTGTTTGATAGAGCAGTTTATAATGTGCTTTATTCTGTATCTAACTGGTATTGTACCAAACCGAGGATTGTTTAACGGAGCAGTGTATAAAGCGTTTTACTCTGTATCTAACGTCTATTGTACCAAATCAAGTAATGTTTGATGGAACAGTGTATCAAGAGCTTTACTCTGTATCAAACCCGTATTTTAGCAAATGGAGGAGTGTTTGATGGAGCAGTGTATAAAGCGCTTTACTCTGTATCTAATCTGTATTGTACCAAACCTGTGCATGTTTGATGGAGCAGTTTATAAAGAGCTTTACTCTGTACCTAAGCCGTGCTATACTTTCCCTTCGAGGTTTAAATTGGACATTTTTGCGAAAGCTTCAATTTGGCTCCAACCAGTGCTGTAACTCCCCTGGGAGTGCTTAATTTGCAGTATAGATAGAGCTGCACTCTGTATTTGAAGTATGTTTATTCTAACCACCACTGTACTTTTCCTCATACTATTTGATGTGAGTGTTTGATTGGACATTGTAGAGGACGTTTAACTCTGTATCTGACGCATGTTGCACCTGCACTGGGAATATCTCATGGGACAATGTAGAGGGAGCTTTACTCTGTATGTAACCCATGCTATGTCTGCCCTGGGAGTGTTTGATGGGAAAGTGCAGTGAGAGACTTCCTCTTTAGCTGATGCATGCTTTATCTAACACTTACCGTATCTAAACTGATGGTAGTTGATGTGAGTGTTTGATTGGAGATTGCAGAGGGCGTTCTGCTCTGTTTCTGAGCAGTGCCATTCCTGCACTGGAAATGTTCAATGAGATATTGTAGAGATAGGTTTATTTGTATCTCACCCGTGCTGTACTTGCCCTATGTGTGTTTGATGGGACAGTGAAGATGGAGGTTAACTTTGTCATTAAATCGTGCTTTACATGCCCTGGGATTGTTTGATGGGACATTGTAGAGGGAGGTTTGCTTTGTATCTAACCCGTGCTGTACCTACCTTATGTCTGTTTGATGGGACAGTGTAGAGTGTGGTTTCCTTTGTATCTAACCCGTGCTGTACCTGCCCTATTTGAGTGTGATGGGACAGTGTAGAGGGACCTTTACTCTGTATCTAACCATTGTGGTATCTGCCCTGTGTGTGTTTGATGCGACAGTGATACTCTGTGTCAAACACATACTTTATCTAAAATAAAAACAAAACATTCTGGAGAAACTCAGCAGGTCAGGCAGCATCTGTGAAGAGAGAAACAGAGTTAACGTTTCAGGTCGATGACATTTCTTCATAACTGGAATAAAGCAGGAAATGGAACAGTTGTTTGAGCAAGTGAAGATGCTGGGAAAGGGGGGAGGGGATGAAAGAACAAAAGGGAAGGTCTGTGAAAGATGGAAGGCAGAAGACATAAAGAGACATTAAGAGATATTCAAGGCGAAATGAGATGGTAATGGATCAGGTTAAGAAATAAAGGATGGCTCTAGACGAAGTGTAATTTGTGCTGTCAGTTTGAGAGACAGTTGCCATGTGGGGGAGAAGAAAAAAACACACAGACAAAAAGTGTGGCTAAAATATATATATATATATATACATATGTGTGTGTGTGTTATGGGCCGAGGATATGATCTGAAATTGTTGGACTCTATTTTGCATCCGGAAGGCTAAACATTCCTTAATCGAAAGATGAGGTGCTGTTCATCGAGATAACGCTGAGCTTCCATGGAGCAGTGCAAGAGGCCGAGGACGGTGTGCTCTGAGTTGGAGTGGAGCGGTGAAATAAAAATGACAGGCGACCAGATGCTCGGGGTCCCATTTATGGACTGAACGGAGGTGTTCCACAAAGCCGTCTTCCAATCTGCGTTTTGTTTCCCCAATGCATCTTGAGCAGCGAATACAGTGTACTTAATTGTGAGAAGTACAAGTAAATCGCTGTTGCACCTGGAAAGGGGGTTTGGGGCCGTGGACAGTGGGAAGAGGGGAAGTATAAGGGCATTTGTTGCATCTCCTGTGCTTGCATGCTAAGGTGCCGGGGAAAGGGGAAGTAGTGTTGTGGTGATGCCAGATTGGACAAGGTTTTCGAAGATGGACCTGTCCCTGCGGAATGCTGAAAGGGCAGTTGAGGGGAAGATGCGTTTGGTGGTGGGATCACGCTGGAGGGGGTGGAAATGGCGGAGGATGATCCATTGAAAGTGGAGGCTGGTGGGGCTAAAGGTGAAGACAAGGGGAACTCTGTCGTGGTTCTGGGAGGGAGGGGCTGGGGTGAAGGTAGAAATGCGGGAGATAGAAAGGACATGGTCAAGGGACATGTCAACCACGGTAGAGGGGAATCCTCAGTTGAGGAAAAAGGAAAACATATCAGACGCTTTCCTCGACTCCTCTTTCTCCATCTCTGGGGATAGGTTATTTACAAATATTCAGAAGCCCACTGACTGCCACAACTACCTGGACTACACTTCCTATCAGCCCGCATTCTATAAGGGCTATATTCCATTTTCCCAATTTGTCCGTCTTCGCCGCATCTGCTCTGACAAAGCCACCTTCCATACCACTGGTTGTGGTTGGAGTCATACCTGGCATAAAGGTAGATGGTTGTGGTGGTTGGAGATCAATTATCACAGCCCCAGGACATCCCTGCAGGAGATCCTCAGAACAGTCTCATAGGCCCCACAATGTTTAGTTACTTCATCAATGAGCTCCCCTCAATCATAAGCTCAGCATTGGGGAAGTTCGTTGATAATTACACAGTGTTCAGCTCCTTTGCCTCTCTTCAGATAATGATGCATTCCATGCCCACACGCAACAAGTCCTGGATGACATTTAGGCTTGGCCTGATAAGTGGAAGTAACTTTCGCACCACACAAGTGAGAGGCAATGACTATCTCCAACTAGAGATTTAAATTTAAATGAATTTTTTGCATCTGTGTTCACTATGGAGAAAGACGATGCAGACATAGAAATCGGGCAAGGGGGCTGTGACATACTTGAACATATTAGCATCGAGAGGGAGGAGGTGCTAGCGGTTTTAGCAGGCCAAAAAGTGGATAAATCCCCAGGCCCGGACGAGATGTATCCCAGGCTGCTGTGGGAGGCAAAGGAGGAGATTGCAGGGGCTCTGACACAAATTTTCAGAACCTCTCTGGCCACAGGGGATGTACCAGAGGACTGGAGAACAGCTAACGTAGTACCATTATTCAAGAAGGGTAGCAGGGATAAACCAGGGAATTACAGGCCAGTGAGCCTAACATCTGTGGTAGGGAAATTATTGGAAAAAATTCTGAGGGACAAAATTAGTCTCCACTTGGAGAGGCAAGGATTAATCGGGGATAGTCAGCATGGCTTTGTCAAGGGTAAATCATGTCTGACAAATCTGATTGAATTTTTCGAGGGGGTGACTAGGGGGGTGGATGAGGGAAATGCTGTGGATGTGGTTTACATGGACTTCAGTAAAGCTTTTGACAAAGTCCCGCATAGGAGACTGGTCAAGAAGGTAAGAGCCCATGGGATCCAGGGTGCCTTGGCGCGTTGGATCCTAAACTGGCTGAGTGGCAGGAGGCAGAGGGTGATGGTCGAAGGTTGCTTTTGTGACTGGAAGCCTGTGTCCAGTGGGGTACCTCAGGGATCGGTGCTGGGTCCCTTGTTGTTTGTAATCTACATAAATGATTTGGATGAGAATGTAAAAGGTATGATCAGTAAGTTCGCAGATGACACGAAAATTGGTGGGGTGGTAAATTGTGAGGAGGAAAGCCTCAGGCTACAGGACGATATAAACGGGTTGGTCAGATGGGCGGAAAAGTGGCAAATGGAATTTAACCCTGAAAAGTGCGAGGTGATGCATTTTGGACGGACAAATAAGGCAAGGGAATACACAATGAGTGGTAGGACCCTAGGAAGTACAGAGGGTCAGAGGGACCTTGGTGTACATGTACATAGATCCCTGAAGGCAGCGGAACAGGTAGATAAGGTGGTTAAAAAGGCATATGGGATAGTTGCCTTCATTAGCCGAGGCATAGAATATAAGAGCAGGGAGGTTATGATGGAACTGTACAAAACGCTGGTGAGGCCACAGCTGGAGTACTGTGTGCAGTTCTGGTCGCCTCACTATAGGAAGGATGTGATTGCTTTGGAGAGGGTGCAAAGAAGATTCACCAGGATGTTACCTGGGATGGAGCGCCTCCGCTATGAAGAGAGGCTGGACAGGCTGGGGTTGTTTTCCTTGGATCAAAGAAGGCTGAGGGGGGACCTGATTGAGGTGTACAAAATGATGAGGGGCATAGATAGGGTAGACAAAGAGGAACTTTTCCCCTTAGTGGGGGGGTCAATAACAAGGGGGCATAGATTCAGGATAAGGGGCAGGAGATTTAGAGGGGATTTGAGGAGGAACTTTTTCACCCAGAGGGTGGTTGGAATGTGGAACTCAATGCCTGAAAGGGTGGTAGAGGCAGGAACCCTCACAACATTCAAGAAGCATTTGGATGAGCACTTGAAATGCCATTGCATACAAGGCTATGGACCAAATGCTGGAAAATGGGATTAGACTGGACAGGGATGGATGGGCGGTGCAGACACGATGGGCCGAAGGGCCTCTTTCTGTGCTGTAAAACTCTATGACTCTATGACTCTATGACTCTAGATAAAGCTTAGCAAATGCCCCGTGCCATTCAACGGCATTACCATCACTGAAAACACCACCATCAATATGCTGGGGTTCAGCATTGACCAGAAACTTGATTAAGCATCAACATAGACATAGAAACATAGAAGATAGGAGCAGGAGTAGGCCATTTGGCCCTTCGAGCCTGCTCCACCATTCAATGTGATCATGGCTAATCATCCTATTTCTGTACCCTGTCCCTGCCTTTTCCCCATATCCCCTGATCCCTTCAGCCTCAAGAAACATATCCAACTCTTTCTTGAATATATTTAATGAACTGGCCTCCACCGCCCTCTGTGGCAGAGAATTCCACAGGTTCACCACTCTCTGGGTGAAGAAATTCCTCCTCATTTCAGTCCTAAATGGCTTACCCCTTATCCTTAGACTATGACCCCTGGTTCTGGACTCCCCGGCCATCAGAAACATCCTTCCTGCATCTAGTCTGTCCAGAACTGACAGAATTTTATAGGTTTCGATGAGATCCCCTCTCAATCTTCTAAACTCCAGTGAGCCCAATCGACTCAATCACTCCTCATACGTCATTCCTGCCATCTCAAAGTGTATAAACTTTGAAGTTAGAAGTAACAGTGGGAGTGCGTGAAGATAAGCCATTGCAGGATATTGTGTGGCTCAGTCTGCAGAGGTAAGAGCGGAACCAGGCGTGGGCAGTTCCAGACAGCTGGAAAATGAAGGGGAGGCCTGGACAGCCGAGTCAGAGACGGGAAGAATGAAGAGGGATAGTGCACCATGGTCACAGACACAGAGGATATAATTTGTGACTTCGATAACGGCCGCTTCAAGTGTTTTGCAAAGGAAGAAATTTGATTGGACAGATTTAGAGAGGGGATTGCGGGAAAATGGACACGAATTTGAGAGGCGACAATATGTTCACGTATTTTGACAGGAATATGATGATAGAGATGGGACGGTAAATTGCAAAATTCAGAGGGGTCATAAGTGCATTTGTCAGGAGGGCGTGATGGTGGCAGATGTGAAAGGGAGGGGACAGCAGAGAGAAACTTTCACAATGTCAGATAGCATGGGGCAGTTTAGTGGAATGGGGTTAAGGCAGCAGAAAGTGGTATTCGTGGACAACATGAGCTTACACGATCGGTAATAGTGGAACTAACGGGAATACAATAAGTGTTTACTTAAATTACAGGACAACTAAATTGAGGGGAATGCAACAAGTCTTTAATTAAAATAGAATAATGGAGATTTTAGGGGAATACAACAATTGCTTATTATTATAAGTAAATAACGGGAACTATAGGGAAACGCAGTCAATGTTTAATTAGATATAGAGAACAGGGTAATTTTGTGGAATGCAGTATTAATTTAATTAGGAATAGACTAAAGGTGAGTTTACAGGAACACAGTAACTGTTAAATTAGAGATCGAGACGAATGTAATTCAGGGGATCACAGTAACTGCTTCATTAGAAATAGAGAAGATGGATATTTAGGGGAACACAGTAACTGTATAAATAGAAACTGCGGCCCGTGGAACACAATAGCAATGTATGTAGAAGTAAGTGACAGGGAAAACAGCAACAGTTTAATAACAAAATGAGGTCAGGGGAATGTCTGGAAAACGCAGTGACTGTACTGAGTAATAGAGAATTAAGGGAACATGGAAACTGTTAAATTAGGAAGAGGGGGCAGGAGAATCACAACCACATGGGAATGAATTTGACACGGCAATGTAATGGTTAACCTATTCATGCCTTTGCTCTCTATTTTACCTGTTGATATTAAATGATGAGGTTGATTACACATCACCTTCTCACGATTGTGGTTGGGTGCAGATGAATCGCTGACTGATAGGAATAAAATCCCTGCTTGCTGCCTGACTCGTGACTTAAATACTGTTGGCCGCCTGAGTCCAGTTAAATGAAAATGTGCCAATTACACAGAACAGCCCGCAATTCACCACCACTTCATTCAGAAGCTAGATGCCCGCCGGATTGGCAGAACCCTTCTGCCCTTTCTGGCGATCCATCAAAAATCGGCGGTCTGGAGTGGTTTCTTTAGAATCTCCCCCTGAATGGTCACAATGTTTCGAGTAGTGACCAAGCTAGCAAATACATTCTTCTCATTGTTCAGCACGGGCACCGTCAGAACAATCTCCAAGAGCAAGTTATCTATTAACTATCTTATCTAAACTTTCCTCAATTTAATAACAGATAATTGGATTGTGCATTGACAACAGACTTGTATATTTTGGCGAGTGGTGCCCAGGGGATTTAAGTTAAAATGGACAGAAGCAGACGGATTCCATTAGCTGAGAGATCAAGAACCAACGACCATAGATAAAAGAAATGTCAGAGATAGTTAAGTGGGTTTTGGATAAAACTCGTTACACAGAGAGTTCTGAGACTGGGGATTTCACGGATGCAGGGATTATATCAATATTCAATATCAAATTGGTTAGTTGGTTGAACAAGAAGTGATAGAAGGGATGTTGAGTCGGGCGGGTAATCAGAGTGGAACTATTTGCTCAGGTGGAGTGTAAAAACCGACAAGGACTGGTTGGGTTCCAAAATTATGATGGCCTGTTGAGATTTGCAGTAAATATCTGTGAACAAAGATGTCTAATGTCACATTGACGAGTGAAATTCCTACTGTCTCCATCATCAGAAAATAATCAGGGGATAGGCGCCCCGTTCTAATGGCCCAGGAGACAATGGTGGCGGAGTCTGATGGGGAGACGAGCGCCTGCAACCTTCACACCGAGGTTACAGGATTACAATTAACCACCATTGTAACACTTTGTTTCTACTTTAAAGGAAACTTTAACTATTAATTAAACTGGGGCGTCTCATTCCAGTACCTGGTGTGAGGCAGTTAACGCTGACGCCCACGAGCTCTACTCCACTGCTGAAGGTCAGTCTTGACCTTTCTCTTTGAATCTTGAGCGGGAAGGGCACTGATTTATGGGGATCGATTATGTTTAAATGGGAAAGCAGCAGACATCAACCACATGGCACAAAGTGGAGGAAATATTTTGTGATATCTGTTCATGCTCACAACAACAATCCATTTCTTTATTAACAGAAAGACGGCCATTCTAAAATGGAACAGGGGCTGTAAGTTAAATCTAATTTGAACAGGAAGCTTTGGTTTATTTTTACATTGGTTTAAACAGAACAATCCATTTTCATTGCAGTAGAACTGAGCTCCAGTTTGGACAAGAAGGTAAGCTTTAATTTTACATTTTTAAACAAAATTCCGAATGAATGTCCAAGGAGATTTCAACACGTTCTTTAGCTCTTCCCTGAATTTTGTTTGAGTAATTGCATAAATGCATGTGTTTGTGCAGGAACTCAAATAATGGAGCATAAACCCGGTTTCTGTGGCAATGTAGGCAGGGGATGTAAAATCGCCTCGGTAATGCGCGGTGTTTGTCAGTTTGGTGGTTAAGTAACTTACGACAGCTGTCAGCCACAAAACAATAAAACTGCCCGAGACACTGAACAGTAAAATAATGGATTTCCTTCGGCTCTCCATCTCGGGATCGCTCGGATTCTCACTGCTGTGACCCCGGAGTCCGCTGCGGGCTCTACTGGCCACTAAAATACAACGCACTGTCAAACCATTAAACACAAATATCAATGCAAAAGGAATCCATGAAATTAAAATACTTTGTAACCAGAGGTATGCGACACCTGCAAGCGATATAAAAAAGGTCACACTGTGGCGGCAACCCCAGGGACCATTGTTAATTATACGCTCAGCTTCATAGGCAAACCAAAAGGGGATGTTCACTAAACAGATCAGGACAGAGACCGTTGTTATAACCGCGGCCGCAGTTCTCACTGTGCAATATTTTGTTTTAAAGCTCTGACAACATATCGCTACAAATCGGTCAATTGTGAAGGTGACGGTAAACCACACAGACATACATATGGTAGCGGGATTCAAACACATAATTAACTTACAAAAGGCAGTGTAGTTCAGGAATGAATATGGAAAGTGATAAGTTAAAGTTTGGTACACTATAACATGTAAGATAATGACCAGTAGATCTGCTGTTGCCATGGCCACCATGTACACAGAGATACATTTGGAAAGGCCGCAGTTTCCTCTGGAGAGAATAACGATTGTCAATAGGTTGGCTGTGAGAAAAAGGGACAAGAGGTCAGTAAGGGGGGTCAATCAGATAGATCTCACAGCTTATTGTGGGGAAATGTTCGGATCTGTCCCTGCTTAGGTTCATAGACATTGATTATTTTTTAATAAAATATGCGATCTTTGGACAATTTCTTTAAAAGAAATAAAACATTGAACACTGGCGATAGAGGGACAGAATGGCGGCTTTTTCCAGAATCTTACTGTCAGGCATCGTCAGCTATTAAATATAATTTACAAACAATTACTGGAAAGATATGAATTCAAATAATACATTCAGCTGAGGCACAAACATTGGATGTAGGTCAAAACTCTGCACTTTTTCTATTTCTAATCACCCCGAGGGAACTGCTCGGTAACAGAGCGGGAGCTGCTGGAGCAGCGAAGGTTTTTTGCAGCCGAGCGGAGGGGAGCCGCTCCCTGAGTGGCAGTTGTAGCTAAAAATGTGTTTGCCAGTCCTCAGATGGGAGTAGGTGGATGCAGTGCGAGTAATTATCAATCTAAGTAGAAAACGAACAACGGTACAGATTAACTGATTACCATGGACCACATGGAACACATTCTGTAGTGAGCTATACACTATTAGAGGGGCCTCGTCCTCCCGCAGTACAGTCAGGAATTTTGAGCTCCCGGTTCCCACGATCTTCCGACCAGAACAACACCTCAGTGGCAGCGCAGACTGATACGATTCCGGCTGATATTCACCAACTGATCCCAGTGGAGAAATGACTCTGCAACGAAGACACGCTCGGAATTTGTTACACTGACACTGAGATATTCAACAGCTATTAGGCAACAGGATACATTGACTTACCTGGAGCCCCAAAGGCTGCGAGAATAGGATAGTAAATGTTCTTTATCTGTACCATTGTTGGCTGTTCCATTGTTGTAGTATTTGCGAATTCTGTGCAGCTTCACGGCACCGAATGGAGTTGAATTAAGATCCGTAAATGCTCCTCCCTTTATACAAGAATCGCTGCCCGATTGAGAACATCAGATTACCCCATAATTGGCGTTAGTTACAGTCGCTTAACAAACAAGAGGCGATTTTCCGCTTCAGTGCGCCCAGGCCGTCACTGGGGAAATTGAAGAGCTCAGTCCATGAAAAATCGTCCATTAAAATCAATGAACGTAAAGTAATACTAAAGGTAATGTGCTTTGTGCATGCCCCACAGACCGTGAAGGAAGCAGCTCTCCCGGACTCCACATTAGGACCCTTGAGCCTCAAATTAATTCGTTGAAACCTACACACATACATTCCATAATTTAAATTTGTTATGTACTGAAATAATAAACAACAAGGACTCGGCTCTAACATTACCGACGAAGACCCTACATTAACGGAAAGAGTAATTACCATATTCTAACATTTATGATGGTGAATCTACTCTAACATTACTGGTGGTGCCTCGACTCTAGCATTACTGGTGGTGACTCAAATCTAACATTACTGGTGGTGGCCCTACTCTAACATTACTGGTGGTGAATCTACTCTAACATTACTGGTGCTGCCTCTACACTAACATTACTGGTGGTGAAACTATCCTAGCATTACTGGTGGAGATCCTAATCTAACAATATTGGTGGTGATCTTACCCCAACATTACTGGTGGAGAACCTACACTAACATTAAAGGTGGTGACTACTCTAACATTATTGGTAGTGAAACTACACTAACATAACATTAATAAAGTGATGACTGTACATTAACATTCATGGTTTTGAATCTAGACAAACATTAGTGGTGGTACCCGACCCTAACATTAGTCGTGGCGACACTACTTTAAGATTACTGATGTTGACACTACTCTATCGTTACTAGTGGCGACTCTACACTAACATTACTGTTGATGGCCCTACAATAAAATTACTGGTGGTGAGCCTTCGCTAACATTATTGGTGGTGATCCTACTCCAACACTAACGGTGATTTCCCAGCTCTAACATTATTCATGCTGCGCCTAATATAACTTTACTGGTGTTGATGTACACTAATAGTCATGGTCGTGACCATGCTGTAACATTATTGGTGGTGTCTAACATTACTGGTGGTGTTCCTGCTCTGACATTTGTGCTGGTGACTCTACTCTAACAAAGATGACGATGAATCTGATGTAACGTTACTGGTTGTGAACATGCCTTAACATTACTCATTGTGACACTATTCAAACATTATTGGAGGCGAACCTAATCCAACTTTACTGATGGTGACCCTACTCAAAAATTATTGGTTGTGAATCTACTCTAACATAACTGGTGGTGACCCGACTCTAATATTAATAAAGTGAAGATATTACACTAACATTACTATTAGAGAAACTGGAAAGTACTGAAGCACAAAGGGATCTGGTGGTCCTGGTGCACGAAACTCAATAGTATAATATGCAGGTGCAGCAAGTGATTAAGAAGGCCAATGGAATGTTGGCTTTCATTGCTAGGGGGATAGAATATAAAAATAGGGAGGTATTGCTTCTGTTGTACAAGGTATTGGTGAGACCGCACCTGGAATACTGCATACAGTCATTGGTGTCCATACTTAAGAAAAGACATACTTGCTCTCGATTCAGTACAAAGAAGGTTCACTCGGTTAATCCCGGGGATGAGGGGATGGACATATGAGGAGAGGTTGAGTAGATTGGGACTCTACTCATTGGAGTTCAGAAGAATGAGAGGCGATCTTATTGAAATATATAAGATTGTGAAGGGGTTGGATCGGGTGGATGCGGGGAGGATGTTCCCGATGATGGGTGAAACTAGAACTCGGGGGCAGAGTCTTAGAATAAGGGGCTGCTCTTTCAAAACTGAGATGAGGGGGAACTACTTCACTCAGAGGGTGGAGGTCCATGGAATATGCTGCCCCATAAAGCTGTAGAAGCAACATCATTACATAAATTTAAAACAGAAATAGATAGTTTCCTAGAAGTAAACGGAATTAAGGGTTACTGGGAGCGGGCAGGAATTTGGACATGAGTCTAGGTTCGGATCGGACATGGCCCTGTGGGTAACGGAGCGGGCCCAGGGGCCGTGTAGCCTGATCCTGCTCCTATTTCGTGTGTCTAAATCTGTTAGATTCAGGAGATGGTTCTGGGTTAGTAGATTGGCGGTTAGGATCAAATCAGCCATGATCTTATTGAATGGTGGAGCATGCTCGAGCGGCCGATTGGCCTACTCCTGCTCCTATTTCTTATGTTCTTATGTTCTTATATCAAAGAACAATGAGGTGGGGTCACAAGGGGTCAAATGTTGCAGATGCTTGGGTATGTATGAAAAACAAATAAACAGGCAAAAACATTTCTATTGCCAGAAATCACAGCAGGTTCGGCCGCACCTGTGTGGAGAGAACAAGCCAATGACGACACGAGTCTGGATGACCCTAAGTCAGGTGGGGTTACATTTAGCGTGACATGAATCCAAGATCCCGGTTCAGGCCGTCCTCATGGGTGCGGAACTTGGCTATCAATTTCTGCTCGCTGAATTTGCGTTGTCGCGTGTCTCGAAGGCCGCCTTGGAGAATGCTTACCCAAAGATCGGAGGTTGAATGTCGTTGACTGCTGAAGTGTTCCCCGACTGGGAGGGAACACTCCTGCCTGGTGATTGTTTCGTGGTGTCCGTTCATCCGTTGTCGCAGTGTCTGCATGGTCTCGCCAATGTACCATGCTCCAGGGCATCCTTTCCTGCAAAGTATGAGGTAGACAACGTTGGCCGAGTCACATGAGATTGTACCATGTACCTGGTGGGTGGTGTCCTCACGTGTGATGATGGTTTCTGTGTTGATGATCTGGCATGTCTTGCAGAGGTTGCCGTGCCAGTGTTGTGTAGTGTCGTGGTCGCTGTTCTCCTGAAAGCTGGGTAATTTGCTGCAAACGATGGTCTGTTTGAGGTTAGGCGGCTGTTTGAAGGCATGTAGTGGAGGTGTGGGGATGGCATTAGCGAGGTGTTCATCGTCATCGATGAAATGTTGAAGGCTGCGAAGAACATGGCGTAGTTTTTCTGCTCCGGGGAAGTACTGGACGACGAAGGTTACTCTGTTGGTTGTGTCCCATTTTTGTCTTCTGAGGAGGTCTATGCGATTTTTTGCTGTGGCCCGTCGGAACTGTCGATTGACGAGTCGAGCATCATATCCCGTTCTTACGAGGGCGTCTTTCAGCGTCTGTAGGTGTTCATTGCGTTCCTCCTCGTCTGAGCAGATCTTGTGTATTCGCAGGGCTTGCCAATAGGGGATGGCTTCTTTAACATGGTTAGGGTGGAAGCTGGAGAAGTGGAGCATCGTGAGGTTGTCCGTGGGCTTGCGGTAGAGTGGAGTGCTGAGGTGTCCGTCTTTGATGGAGATTCGTGTGTCCTAGAATGAAACCGGTTCTGAAAAGTAGTCCATGGTGAGTTTGATGGTGGGATGGAATTGTTGATGTTATCGTGTAGACTTTTCAGTGATTCTTCGCCGTGGGTCCATAGGAAGAAAATGTCGTCGATGTATCTGGTGTATAGCTTTGGTTGGAGGTCCTGTGCAGCAAAGAAGTCTTGCTCGAACTTGTGCATGAGGATTTTGGCGTATTGGGGTGCGAATTTGTTACCCATGGCTGTTCCGTGTGTTTGGGTAAAGAACTGGTTGTCGAAGCTGAAGACATTGTGGTCAAGGATGAAGCAGATGAGTTGTAGGATGGCGTCTGGAGATTGGCTGTTGTTGGTGTTGAGTACTGAGGCTGTCGCAGTGATGCCGTCATCATGGGGGATACTGGTATAGAGTGCCGAAATGTCCATCGTGACGAGGAGTGTTCCTGGTTCGTCTGGTCCGTGGCTGCTGTGTTTCTGTAAGAAGTCTGTAGTGTCACGACAGAAGCTGGGAGTTCCCTGTACGATGGGTTTCAGGATGACCTCGACATAGCCAGAGAGGTTCTCACACAGGGTTCCGTTGCCTGATACGATAGGACATCTGGGTGTGTTGGCTTTGTGTATCTTTGGGTGGCAGTAGACGTCTCCCACGCGGGGAGTACATGGGATGAGAGCGCGTAGGATGCTTTGAATGCCTGGATCGAAGGTCTTGATCAGGCTGTTGAGTTGGCAGGTGTGTTCTTTGGTCGGATCTGCGGGTAACTGTCTGTAGTGTTCCTGGTTGTCCAGTTGTCGGTATGCTTCTCAAAGAAGATGTGTTTTCCAGCAAAAAAAATGTATTTTTTTTGTTTTTTTGTTTTTCATACAGACCCCAGCATCTGCAACATTTGACCCCTTGTGACCCCACCTCATTGTTATTTGATGTAATGTTTTCCTGACTGACCTGTTTGGACACCATTTACACCTTTGATTGCTGTGATTATCTCTCTGCCGAGGTGTGATAAATGGCAGTTAGAAAGATTACCTGTAAACATCTGACATTATTCACTGACTATATAAGGTGTGTTTTTATGCATCTCTCCACTTCACCTGAAGAAGGAGCAGTGCTCCGAAAGCTTGTAATTTCAAATAAAGCTGTCGGACTATAACCTGGTGTTATGTGAGTTCTTCCATTTGTCCACTCCAGTCCAACACCGCCATCTCCACACCATTGTACAATGAGGGTTAGAAAGAGAGTAAAGCGCTTTATACACTACTCCATCAAAAACTCCTCGGTTTGTGACAATACGGGTTTGATACAGAGTAAAGCTCTTTATACACTGCTCCATCAAGCACTCCTCGGTTTGGTACAATACGCGTTAGATACAGAGTAAAGCTCTTTATACACTGCTCCATTAAACACTCCTCGGATTGGTACAATACGGGCTAGAGACAGAGCAAAGTTCTTTTTACACTGCTGCATCAAACACTCCATGTTTGGTACAATACGTGTAAGATACAGATTAAAGCATTTCATATACTGTTCCATCAAAAACTCCACGGTTTGCTACAATCCGGGTTTTGCTACAGAGTAATTCTCTTTATACACTGCTCCATCAAACACTCCTAGGTTTAGTTCAATACTGGTTAGATACAGAGTAAAGCCCTTTATAAACTGTTCCATCAAACACTCCTCGGGTTGGTAAAATATGAGTTAGATACAGAGTAAAGATCTTTATACACTGCTCCATCAAACACTCCTCGGTACTCTACAATGTGGGTTAGATACAGAATGAAGCACTGTATACACTGCTCCATCAAACACTCCTCGGTTTGTTGCATTACAGGAGAGATATTGAGTAAAGCGCTTCATACACTGCTCCATCAAACACTCCTCTGTTTGGTACAATACGGGTTAGATACAGAGTACAACGCTTTATACACTGCTCCATCAAACACTCCTCCATTTGGAACAATACGGGTTAGATGCAGACTAAAGCACTTTATACACTGCTACATCAAACATGCCTCGATTTGGTACAATACGGGTTAGATGCAGAAAAAAGCTCTTTATAAACTGCTCCATCAAACACTCCTCTCTTTGGTGCAATACGTATTTGACACAGTGTAAATCTCTTTATACAATGCTCCATCAAACACTCCTCGGTTTGGTACATTTCGGGATCGATGCAGAGAAAAGCTCTTTATAAACTGTTCCATCAAACACAACTCGGTTTCGTACAATACAGGTTAGATATAGAGCAAAGATCTTCATACACAACTCCATCAAACATTCCTCGGTTTGGTACAATACGGGTTGGATATAGATTTAAAAAAATTATATACTGCTCCATTAAACACTCCTCGGACTGGTACAATACGGGTTAGATACAGAGTAAAGCTCTTTATACACTGCTCCTTCAAACACTCCGACGTTTGGTAAAATACTGTGTTGAGAAAGAGTAAAGCTCTTTATACACTGCTCCATCGAACATTCCTCTGTTTGGTACGGTACGTGTTTGATACAGAGTAAAGCACTTCATACACTGCTCCATTAAACAGTCCTCGGATTGGTACAATAAGTGTTTGATACAGAGTAAATCTGTTTATGCACTGCTCCATCAAACACTCCTCGGTTTGGTACAATACGGGTTTGATACAGAGTAAAGCTCTTTATAAACAGCTCCATCAAACATTCCTCGGTTTGGTACAATAGGTGTTAGATAATAAGTAAATCTCCTTATATAATTCTCCATCAAAAACTCCTCGGTTTGGTACAGCACGTGTTAGATTCAGAGAAAAGCTCTTTATACACATCTATTTCAAACACTCCTCGGTTTGGTACAATACGGCTTTGATACAGAGTAAAGCTTTTTGTACACTGTTCCATCAAACAATACTCGGTTTGGCACAGTACGGGTTTGATACACAGTAAAGCTTTTTATACACTGCTCCATCAAACACGCCTCGGTTTGGTCTAATACTGGTTAGATACAGAGTAATGCTGTTTATACACTGCTCCATCAAATACTCCTCGGTTTCGTACAGTACAGTTTAGATATAGAGTAAAGCTCTTTAAACACAGCTCCATAAACATTCCTCGGTTTGGTACAATACGGTTTAGATAGAGATTAAAGCTATTTATACATTGCTCCATCAAACAATCCTCGGTTTGGTACAATATGGATTCATACAGAGTAAAGCTCTTTATACACTGCTCCATCAAACACTCCTCGGTTTGGTACAATACGGTTAGATATAGAGTAAAGCTCTTTATAAACTGCTCCATCAAACAATCCTCGGTTTGGTGCAATACGTGTTAGATATATAGTAAAACGCTATGTACACTGCTCCATCAAACACTCCTCGGTTTGATACAATACGGTTTAGATACAGAGTAAAGCTCTTTATACACTGCTCCATCAAACACTCCTCAGTTTGGTAGAGTACGGGTTAGTTTTAGAGTAAAGTGCTATGTACATTTCTCCATCAAACACTCCTCCGTTTGGTGCAATACGTGTTAGATACAGAGTAAAGCTCTTAATACACTGCTCCATCAAGCAATCCTTGGTTTGGTGCAATACGGTTAGATAGAGAGTAACGCACTTTATACAATGGTCCATCAAACACTCCTCGGTTTGTGACAATACGGGTTTGATACAGAATCAAGCTCTTTGTACACTGCTCCATCAAACACTGCTAGGATTGATACAATACAGGTTAGATACAGAGTAAAGTGCTTTATACACTGCTCCATCAAACAATCCTCCGTTTGTTCCAAAATGGGTTAGACACAGAGCAAAGCTCATTATGCATTGCTCCATCAGACGCTCCTCGGTTTGGTACAATACGGGTTTGAAACAGAATAAAGTTCTGTTTCCACTGCCCCAACAAACACTCCTCGGTTTGGTACAATAGGGGATCTATGCAGTGCAAAACTCTTTTACACTGCTCCATCAAACACTCCTTGGTTTGGTTCAAATTGGGTTTGATACAGAGTAATGCTCTTCATCAACTACTACATCAAAAACTCCTCGACTTGATACAATACATTTTAGATACAGTGTAAACTCTTTATACACTGCTCAATCTAACACTCCTCAGTTTGGTAGCGTATGGGTTAGATATAGAGTAAAGCGCTGTATACACATCTCCATGAAACTCTCCTCGGTTTGGTACAACACAGGTTAGATACAGAGTAAAGCTCTTTATACACTGTTCCATCAAACACTCCACGGTTTGATACAATACGGGTTAGATACGGAGTAAAGCACTTAATACACTGCTCCATCAAACAGTCCTCGGTTTGGTACAATACGTTTTAGATACAGAGTAAAGCTCTTTATACACTGCTCCATCAAACACTCCACAGATTGGTACAATATGGGTTAGATCCAGGGTAAAGTGCTTTATACACTGCTCCATTAAACACTCCTTCTTCGGTACAATACGTGTTTGATACAGGGTAAAGCACTTTTTACACTGCTCCATCAATCTCTCCTCAGTTTGGTAAAATATGAGTTAGATACAGAATAAAGATCTTTATACACTGCTCCTTCATACACTCCTGGGTTTGGTACAGTACATGCTTGAGACAGAGTAAAGTGCTTTATGCACTGCTCCATGAAACACTCCTCGGTTTGTTAAAATATGGGTTATATGCATATTAAAGCTCTTGATAAACTGTTCCATCAAACACTCCTCGATTTGGGACAATACGGGTTTGATACACAGTGAGGCTCTTATTAAACTGCTCCATCAAACACTGCTCAGTTCTCTACAACACGGGATCGATACAGAGTAAATCTCTTTGTGCACTGCTCATGAAACAAACTTCTATTTGGTAAAATACGGGTTTGATACACTGCTCCATCAAACAATCCTCAGGTTTGCCAAAACGGCTTGATACAGAGTAAAGTTCTTCTTACACTGCTCCATCAAAAACTCCTCGGCTTGGTGCAATACGGGTTGGATACAGAGTAAAGCTCTTTATACACTGCTCCATTAAAGACTCCTCGGATAGGTGCAATACGGGTTAGAAACAGACTAAAATGCTTGATATACTGCTCCACCTAACACTCCTCGGTTTGTTACAATATGGGTTAAATACAGATTAAAGCTCTTTATAAACTGCTCCATCAAAAATTCCTCGGTGCTCTACAATTTTGGTTAGATACAGAGTAAAGCTCTTTATACACTGCTCCATCAAACAATACTCGGTTTGGGACAATACGGGTTTGATACAGAATAAAGCTCTTCATACACTGCTCCATCAAACGCTCCTCGGTTTGGTAAAATACGGGTTGATACAGAGTAAAGCTCTTTATACACTGCTCCATCAAACACTCCACGGATTGCTAAAATATGGGTTAGATACAGAGAAATGCTCTTTATATACTGCTCCATCAAACACTCCTCGGTTTGGTACAATACGTGTTTGCTACAGAGTAATGCTCCTCATACACCACTCCATCAAACACTCCTCGGTTTGATACAGTACGGGTTAGATACAGAGTGAAGCCCTTTATATACTGCTCCATCAAACAGTCCTCGGTTTGGTAAAATATGAGTTAGATACAGAGTAAAGCGCTTTATAGACTGCTCCATCAAACACTCGTCGGTTCTCTACAATACGGGTTAGATACAGAGTCAATCTATTGAGACACTGCTCCACCAAGCACTCCTCAGTTTGGTAAAATATGAGTTAGATACAGAGTAAAGTGCTTTATACACTGCTCCATCAAGCACTCCTCGGTTTGGTAAAATACGGGGTTTGTACACAGTAAAGATCTTTATACACTGCTCCATCAAACACTCCTCAGTTCTCTACAATGTGGGTTAGATATAGAGTAAAGCGCTGTATAGACTGCTCCATCAAACACTCCTCGGTTTGTTAGATTACGGGAGAGATATTGAGTAAAGCGCTTTATACACTGCTCCATCAAACACTCCTCTTTTTGGTACAATACGGGTTAGACACAGAGTACAACGCTGTATACACTGCTCCATCAAACACTCCTCCATTTGGAACAATACACGTTAGATGCAGATTAAAGCGCTTCATACACTGCTACGTCAAGCACGCCTAGGTTTGGTGCAATACGGGTTAGATGCAGAGTCAAGCTCTTTATAAACTTCTCCATCAAACAGTCCTCTCTTTGGTACAATACGTGTTTGACACAGAGTAAATCTCTTTATACAATGCTCCATCAAACACTCCTCGGTTCGGTACATTTCGGGATCGATACAGTGAAAAGCTCTTTATATACTTCTACATCAAACACAACTCGGTTTCGTACAATATAGGTTAGATATAGAGCAAAGATCTTCATACACAACTCCATCAAACATTCCTCGGTCTGGTACAATACTGGTTAGATACAGATTAAAGTTTTTATAAACTTCTCCATCAAACACTCCTCTCTTTGGTACAATGCCTGTTTGCTACAGAGTAAAGATCGTCATACACTGCTCCATCAAACACTCCTCGGTTTGATACAGTACGGTGTAGATGCAGAGTGAAGCCCTTTATATACTGCTCCATCAAACAGTCCTCGGTTTGGTAAAATACGAGTTAGATACAGAGTAAAGCGCTTTATACACTGCTCCATCAATCACTCCTCGGCTCTCTACAATGTGGGTTAGATACAGAGTAAAGCTCTTTATTCACTGCTTCATCTAGAACTCCTCGGTTTGGTAAAATACGGGGTTTGTACACAGTAAAGCTCTTTATACACTGCTCCATCAAACGCTCCTTGGTTTGGTAAAATACGGGATTGATACAGAGTAAAGCTCTTTAGACACTGCTCCATCTAATACTCCTCGGTTTGGTACAATACGGTTTAGATACAGATGAAAACACTTTATACACTGCTCCATCTAACACTCCTCAGTTTGGTACAATATGGTTTAGATTCAGTGTAAAGCTCTTTAAAAACTGCTGCATCAAATACTCCTCGCGTTGGTAAAATACAGGTCAGATACAGAATAAAACGCTTCATACAATGCACCACCAAACACTCCTCGGTTTGGTACAATACTGGCTTGATACAGAGTAAAGCTCTTTAAACACTGCTCCATTTAACAGTCCTCGGTTCGGTACAATACGGTTTAAATACAGAGTAACGCGCTTTATACACTGCTCCAGCAAACGCTCCTTGTTTGGTACAATACGTGTTTGATACAGAGTAAAGCTCTTTATACACTGCTCCATCAAACATTCCATTTCTTGGTACAATACGAGTTAGATACAGGGTAAATCTCTTTATACACTTCTCCATCAAACACACCAAGGTTTGGTAAAATATGAGTTAGATTCAGAGTAAAGCTCTTTATACACTGCTCCATCAAACACTCCTCGATTTGGTAAAATACGGGTTAGATACAGAATAAAGCTCATTATGTAGTGCTCCATCAAACAGTCCACGGTTTGGTAAAATACGGTTTAGATACAGAATAAACCTCTTTATATACTGCTCCATCAAACACTCCTCTGTTTGGTACTATATGGTTTTGATACAGCGTAAAGCTCTATAAACACTGCTCCATCAAACAGTCCTCGGTTCTCTACACTGTGGGTTAGATTCAGAGAAAAGCTCCTTATTCACTGCTCCATCAAACTCAACTCGGTTTGGGACAATACGGGTTTGATGCAGAATAAATCTCTTTATACACGGCTCCATCAAACATTTCTCTGTTTGGTACAATACGTGTTTGATTCAGAATAAAGCTCTTTATGCACGGCTCCATCAAACATGCCTCTGTTTGGTACAATACGGGTTACATACAGGATAAAGATCTGTATACACTGCTCCATCAAACACTCCACGGTTTGGTAAAATACGGGGTTGGTACTGAGTAAAGCTCTTTATACAGTGCTCCATCAACACTCTTTGGTTGGGGACGACACGGGATTGATAAAGACTAAGGCTCTATATACGCTGCTCCATCAAACACTCCTCGAATTGTTCCAACACTGGTTAGATACAGAGTAAAACTCTTTATACACTGCTCCATCAAACAATCCTGTGGCCTCCACAATATGAGTATAATACAGAATATATGTCTTTACAAACTGCGCCATCAAACACTCCTCGGATTGGTATAATACGGGTTTGATACAGATTAAAGCTCTTCAAACACTGCTCCATCAAACATTCCATTTCTTGGTACAATACGAGTTAGATACAGGATAAATCTCTTTATACACTGCTCCATCAAACACTCCTCGGTTTGGTAAAATATGTGTTAGATCCAGAATAAAGCTCTTTAAACACTGCTCCATGAAACACTCATAGGTTCTCTAGAGAGTGGGTTAGATACAGAGTAAAGTCTTTATACACTGCTCCACCAAACACTACTCGGTTTGGTACAATATGGTTTAACTACAGAGTAACGCCCTATATGCACTGCTCCATCAAACACGCCTCGGTTTGGTACAATACGTGTTTGATACAGAGTAATGCTCTTTATACACTGCTCCATTAAAACCTCCTCGGATAGGTGCAATATGGGTTAGAAACAGACTAAAATGCTTTATATACTGCTCCATCTAACATTCCTCGGTTTGTTACAATATGGGTTAAATACAGATTAAAGCTCTTCATAAACTGCTCCATCAAAAATTCCTCGGTGCTCTACAATGTGGGTTAGATACAGAGTAAAGCTCTTTATACACTGCTCCAACAATCACTACTCGGTTTGGGACAATACGGGTTTGATACAGCATAAAGCTCTTTATACACTGCTCCATCAAGCGCTCCTCGGTTTGGTAAAATACGGGTTAGATACAGTGTAAAGTTCTTTATACACTGCTCCGTCAAAAACTCCACGGTTTGCTAAAATATGGGTTAGATACAGAGAAATGCTCTTTATATACTGCTCCATCAAACACTCCTCAGTTTGGTACAATACGTGTTTGCTACAGAGTAAAGCTCCTCATACACTGCTCCATCAAACACTCCTCGGTTTGATACAGTACGGGTTAGATACAGAGTGAAGCCCTTTATATACTGCTCCATCAAACATTCGTCGGTTCTCTACAATACGGGTTAGATACAGAGTCAATCTCTTGAGACACTGCTCCATCAAGCACTCCTCGGTTTGGTAAAATATGAGTTAGATACAGAGTAAAGCGCTTTATACACTGCTCCATCAAGCACACCTCGGTTTGGTAAAATACAGGGTTTGTACACAGTAAACATCTTTATACACTGCTCCATCAAACACTCCTCGGTTCTCTACAATGTGGGTTAGATACAGAGTAAAGCGCTTTATAGACTGCTCCATCAAACATTCCTCGGTTTGTTACATTATGGGAGAGATATTGAGAAAAGCGCTTTATACACTGCTCCATCAAACACTCCTCTTTTTGGTACAAACGGGTTAGATACAGAGTACAACGCTGTATACACTGCTCCATCAAACACTCCTCCATTTGGAACAATACGGGTTAGATGCAGATTAAAGCGCTTTATACACTGCTACGTCAAGCACGCCTAGGTTTGGTACAATACGGGTTACATGCACAGTCAAGCTCTTTATAAACTTCTCCATCAAACAGTCCTCTCTTTGGTACAATATGTGTTTGACACAGAGTAAATCTCTTTATACAATGCTCCATCAAACACTCCTCGGTTTGGTACATTTCGGGATCGATACAGTGAAAAGCTCTTTATAAACTTCTCCATCAAACACAACTCGGTTTCGTACAATACAGGTTAGATATAGAGCAAAGATCTTCATACACAACTCCATCAAACATTCCTCGGTCTGGTACAATACCGGTTGGATACCGATTCAAGTTTTTATAAACTTCTCCATCAAACACTCCTCTCTTTGGTACAATGCGTGTTTGCTACAGAGTAAAGCTCGTCATACACTGCTCCATCAAGCACTCCTCGGTTTGATACAGTACGGTTTAGATACAGAGTGAAGCCCTTTATATACTGTTCCATCAAACAGTCCTCGGTTTGGTAAAATATGGGTTAGATACAGAGTAAAGCGCTTTATACACTGCTCCATCAATCACTCCTCGGTTCTCTACGATGTGGGTTATATACAGAGTAAATCTCTTTATACACTGCTCCATCTAGAACTCCTCGGTTTGGTAAAATACGGGGTTTGTACACAGTAAAGCTCTTTATACACTGCTCCATCAAACGCTCCTTGGTTTGGTAGAGTACAGGGTTGATACAGAGTAAAGCTCTTTAGACACTGCTCCATCGAATACTCCTCGGTTTGGTACAATACGGTTTAGATACAGATGAAAACACTTTATACACTGCTCCATCTAACACTCCTCAGTTTGGTACAATATGGTTTAGATTCAGTGTAAAGCTCTTTATAAACTGCTCCATCAAACACTCCTCGGTTTGGTGAAATACAGGTCAGATACAGAATAAAACGCTTCATACAATGCACCATCAAACACTCCTCGGTTTGGTACAATACTGGATTGATACAGAGTGAAGCTCTTTAAACACTGCTCCATTTAACAGTCCTAGGTTCGGTACAATACGGTTTAATACAGAGTAACGCGCTTTATACACTGCTCCATCAAACACGCCTCGGTTTGGTACAATATGGGTTAGATACAGAGTAAAGCGCTATATACACTGCTCCTGCAAAAGCTCCTTCTTTGGTACAATACGTGTTTGATACAGGGTAAAGCTCTATATACACTGCTCCATCAAACATTCCATTTTTTGGTACAATACGAGTTAGATACAGGTTAAATCTCTTTATACACTTCTCCATCAAACACACCAAGGTTTGGTAAAATATGAGATAGATTCAGAGTAAAGCTCTTTGTACAATGCTGCATCAAACACTCCTCGATTTGGTAAAATACGGGTTAGATACAGAATAAAGCTCATTATGTAGTGCTCCATCAAACAGTCCTCGGTTTGGTAAAATACGGTTTAGATACAGAATAAAGCTCTTTATACACTGCTCCATCAAACACTCCTCTGTTTGGTACTATATGGTTTTGATGGAGCGTAAAGCTCTATTAACACTGCTCCATCAAACACTCCACGGTTTGTTAAATACGGGGTTGTTACAGAGTAAAGCTCTTTATACACTGCTCCATCAACACTCTTTGGTTTGGCACGACACGGGATTGATACAGAGTAAGGCTCTTTATGCGCTGCTCCATCAAACACTCCTCGAATTGTTCCAACCCTCGTTAGATACAGAGTGAAACTCTATATACACTGCTCCATCAAACAATCCTGTGGCCTCCACAATATGGGTATAATACGGAATATATCTCTTTACAAACTGTTCCATCAAACACTCCTCGGATTGGTACAATACGGGTTTGATACAGAGTAAAGCTCTTGAAACACTGCTCCATCAAACATTCCATTTCTTGGTACAATACGAGTTAGATACAGGATAAATCTCTTTATACACTGCTCCATCAAACTCTCCTCGGTTTGGTAAAATATGTGTTAGATCCAGAATAAAGCTCTTTAGACACTGCTCCATGAAACACTCATAGGTTCTCTAGAGAGTGGGTTAGATACAGAGTAAAGTCTTTATACACTGCTCCATCAAACACTACTCGGTTTGGTACAATAAGGGTTAGATACAGAGTAAAGATCTTTATACACTGCTCCATCAAACACTCCTCAGTTCTCTACAATGAGGGTCAGATGTAGAGTAAAGTTCTTTATAGCCTGCTCCATCAAACACTCCCCGATTTAGTATTATACGTGTTAGATACAGAGTAAAACTCTTTATACACAGCTCCAGCAAACATTCCTCGGTTTGGTAAAATAAGGGTTACATACAGAATAAAGCTCTGTATACAGTGCTCCATCAAATACCCTTCGGTTTGGTAAAATACGGGTTAGATACAGAATACAGCTCTTTATCCACAGCTCCATCAAACTCTCCTCGGATTGGTAAAATACAGGTTAGATACAGAGTAAAGCTCTTCATACACTGCTCCAGCAAACATTCCTCGGTTTGGTAAAATAAGGGTTACATAGAGAATAAAGCTCTTTATACACTGCTCCATTAAACATTCCTCTGTTTGGTACGACGCGGGTTAGATACAGAATAAAGAACTTTATACACTGTTCCATCAATCTATCCTCGGTTTAGTACAATACCGTTTTGATACAGAGTAAAGGTCTTTATACACTGCTCCATCAAACACTCCTCAGTTTGGTACAATACGGTTTAGATACAGAGTAAAGCTCTTTATACACTGCTCCATCAAGCACTCCTCAATTTTGTATAATACGGGTTAGTGACAGAGTAAAGCGCTTTGTACACTGCTCCAGCAAACGCTCCTTGTTTGGTACAATACGTATTTGATACAGAGTAAAGCTCTTTATAAACTGTTCCATCAAACAATCCTCGGTTTGGTACAATACAGGTTAGATACAGAGTAAAGCGCTTTATACACAGCTCCATAAAACACTCCTCGATTTGGTACAATATGGGTTTGATACAGAGTAAAGCTCTTTATACACTGCTCCATAAAACACTCCTCGGTTTGGTAAAATATGAGTTAGATACATAGTCAAGCTCATTATACACTGCTCCATCAAAAACTCCTCAGTTTGGTAAAATATGAGTTAGATGCAGAGAAAAGCTATTTAAACACTGCTCCTTCAAGCACTACTCGGTTTGTGACAATACGGGTTAGATATAGAGTAAAGCACTTTATACACAGCACCATCAAACATTGCTTGGTGTGATACAATATGGGTTAGATACAGAGTAAAACACTTTATACACTGCTCCATCAAACACTCCTCGGCTTGGTACAATGTGTGTTAGATAGAGAATAAGCCTCTTTATATATGGCTCCATCAAACACTCCTCAGTTTGGTGGAATGCGGGTTGATACAGAGAAAAGAGCTATATACACTGCTCCACCAAGCAGTCCTCGGTTTGGCACAATGCGGGTTAGACATAGAGAAAAGCTCTTTGTAAGTTGCTCCATGAAACACTCCCCTTTTAGGAAAAATACGGGATAGATACAGAGTAAAGCTCTTTATAAACTGCTTCATCAAACAATATTCGGTTTGGTACAATACGGGTTAGATACAGAATAAAGCTCTTTATAAACTGCTCCATCAAAAACTCCACGGTTTGGTACAGAGTAAAGTGCTTTATATACTGCTCCATCAGACAATCCTCGGTTTTCTAAAATATGAGTAATATACCAATTAAAGCACTTTATTCACAGCTCCATCAAACAGTCCTCAGTTCTCTACGATGTGGATTAGATACAGTGTAAAACACATTATACACTGCTCCAGCAAACATTCCTCGGTTTGGTAAAATAAGTGTTACATACAGAATAAAGATCTTTATACAGTGCTCCATCAAAAACCCTTCGGTTTGGTAAAATACGGGTTAGATACAGATTACAGCTCTTTATCCACTGCTCCATCAAACTCTCCTCGGATTGGTAAAATACAGGTTCGATACAGAGTAAAACTCTTTATACACTGCTCCAGCAAACATTCCTCGGTTTGGTAAAATAAAGGTTACATAGAGAATAAAGCTATTTGTACACTGCTCCATTAAACACTCCTCTGTTTGGTATGACGCGGGTTAGATACAGAATGAAAAACGTTATGCACTGTTCCATCAAACAATCCTCGGTTTGGTACAATACCGTTTTGATACAGAGTAAAGGTCTTTATACACTGCTCCATCCAGCACTCCTCAGTTTGGTATAATACGGGTTAGAGACAGAGTAAAGCGCTTTGTACACTGCTCCAGCAAACGCTCCTTGTTTGGTACAATACGTATTTGATACAGAGTAAAGCTCTTTATAAACTCTGCCATGAAACAACCCTCGGTTTGTTACAATACCGGTAAGATACAGAGTAAAGCGCTTTATTCACAGCTCCAAAAAACACTCCTCGATTTGGTACAATACAGGTTTGATACAGAGTAAAGCTTTTTATACACTCCTACATCAAACACTCATCAGTTTGGTAAAATATGAATTAGATACAGAGAAAAGCTATTTAAACACAGCTCCTTCAAACACTACTCGGTTTGTGACAATACGGGTTAGATATAGAGTAAAGCTCTTTATACACAGCACCATCAAACACTGCTTGGTTTGATACAATATGGGTTAGATACAGAGTAAAACTCTTTATACACTGCTCCATCAAACACTCCTCGGTTTGGTACAATGTGTGTTAGATAGAGAATAAACCTCTTTATATACGGCTCCATCAAACACTCCCCGGTTTGGTGGAATACGGGTTGATACAGTGAAAAGAGCTATATACACTGCTCCCTCAAACAGTCCTCGGTTTGGTACAATGCGGTTTAGATATAGAGTAAAGCTCTTTGTAAACTGCTCCATCAAACACTCCTCATCTTTCAAAAATACGGGATAGATACAGAGTAAAGCTCTTTATAAACTGCCTCATCAAACAAGCCTCGGTTTGGTACAATATGGGTTAGATACAGAGTAAAACTCTTTATACACTGCTCCACCTAAAACTCCACGGTTTGGTACAATACCGGTTAGATACAGAGTAAAGCGCTTTATACACTGCTCCATCAAACACTCCTCGGTTTGGTGCAATACGGGTTTGATACAGAGTAAAGCTCTTTATAAACTGCTCCATCAAACAATCCTCGGTTTGGTACAATACGGGTTAAGTACAGAGTAAAGCTCATTATACACTGCTCCATCAAACTCTCCTCGGTTTGGTGCAATACGAGTTTGATACAGAGTAAAGATCTTTATACACTGCTCCTTCAAAAACGCCTCGGTTTGGTAAAATATGAGTAATATACCAATTAAAGCGCTTTATACACTGCTCCATCAAACAGTCCTCGGTTCTCTACGATATGGATTAGATACAGAGTAAAGCTCTTTATATACTGCTACATTAAACAATCCTCGGTTTGGTACAATACGGTTTAGATACAGAGTAAAGTTCTTTATAAAATGCTCCATCAAATAATCCTCGGTTTGGTACAATATGGGTTAGATGCAGAGAAAAGCACTTAATAAACTGCACCATGAAACACTCCTCGGTTTGGTCCAATATGGTTTAGATACGGAGTAAAGCTCTTTATACACTGCTCCATCAAAAACTCAACGGTTTGGTGGAGTATGCGTTAGATATAGAGCAAAGGTCCTTATACACTGCTCGATCAAACACTCCTCGGTCCTCTATAATGTGGGTTAGATACAGAGTAAAGCTCTTTATATACTGCTCCATCAAACATAACTCGGTTTGGGACAAAATGGGTTGGATACAGAGTAAAGCTCTTTAAACACTGCTCCATCAAACACTCCTTGCTTCGGTACAATACGGGTTAGATAAAGAGTAAAGCTCTTAATAAACTGCTCCATCAATCAGTCCGCAGTTTGGTAAAGTACGGGTTAGATACAGAGTAAACTCTTTATAAACTGCTCCATCAAACAATCCTTGGTTTGGTACAAAACAGGTTAGATACAGAGAAAAGCGCTTTATACACTGCTCCATCAAACAGTCCTCCGTTCTCTGCGATATAGATTAGATACAGAGTAAAGCTCTTTATATACTGCTGCATTAAACAATCCTCGGTTTGGTACAATACGGGTTAGATACAGAGTAAAGTTCTTTATAAAATGCTCCATCAAATAATCCTCGGTTTGGTACAATATGGGTTAGATGCAGAGAAAAGCACTTAATAAACTGCACCATGAAACACTCCTCGGTTTGGTCCAATATGGTTTAGATACGGAGTAAAGCTCGTTATACACTGCTCCATCAAAAACTCAACGGTTTGGTGGAGTATGCGTTAGATATAGAGCAAAGGTCCTTATACACTGCTCCATCAAACACTCCTCGGTTCTCTATAATGTGGGTTAGATACAGAGTAAAGCTCTTTATATACTGCTCCATCAAACATAACTCGGTTTGGGACAAAACGGGTTGGATACAGAGTAAAGCTATTGAAACACTGCTCCATCAAACACTCCTTGCTTTCGTACAATACGGGTTAGATATAGAGTAAAGCTCTTAATAAACTGCTCCATCAACCAGTCCGCAGTTTGGTAAAGTACGGGTTAGACACAGAATAAAGCTCTTTATAAACTGCCCCATCAAACAATCCTTGGTTTGGTACAAAACAGGTTAGATACAGAGTAAAGCGCTTTATAAACTGCTCCATTAAACACTCCTCGGGTTGTTAGATTACTTGTTAGATACTGAGTAACGCTCTTTATAAACTGCTCCATCAATCACTCCTCAGTTTGATACAATACGGGTTAGATACAGAGTAAAGCGCTTTATACACTGTTCCATCAAAAAGTTCTCGGTTTGGTACAATGCGGGTTAGATACAGAGGAAAGCTATTTAAACACTGCTCCAACAAACACACCTTGTTTTTTTTAAATATGAGTTAGATACAGAGAAAGCACTTTATACACTGCTCAATCAAACACTCCTCGGTTCTCTACAATGCGGGTTAGATACAGAGTAAAGCTCTTTATGCAGTGCTCCATCAAACATGACTCGGTTTGGGTCAATACGGGTTTGATACAGAATAAAGCTCTTTATACACAGCTCCATCAAACACTCCTCGGTATGGTACAACACGGATTTGATACAGTGTAAAGCTCTTTATACACTGCTCCATCAAACACTCCTTGGTTTGGTACAACACGGATTTGATACAGAGTAAAGCTCTTTATACACTGCTCCATCAATCAAACACTCCTCCGTTTGGTACAATACGGTTTAGATGCAGAGTAAAGCTCTTTAAACTCTGCTCCATCAAACACTCCTCGATTTGGTACAATACGGGTTTCATACAGAGTAAAGCTATTTATACACTGGTCTATCAAACACTCCTCGGTTTGGTGCAATATGAGTTATATATAGAGTAAAGTTCTTATATACGGCTCCATCGAACAATCCACGGTATGGTGCAATACATGTTAGATACATAGAAATGCGCTGTATATACTGCTCCATTAAACACTCCTCGATTTGGTACAATACTGGTTAGATATAGAGTAAATCTCTTTTTACACTGCTCCATCAAACAATCCTCGGTTTGGTAAAATAAGGGATAGATACAGAGTATAGCTCTTTATACACTGCTCCATCAAAAACTCCCCGGTTTGGTACAATACGGATTAGATATCGAGTAAAGCTCTTTATACACTGGTCCATCAAACACTCGTCGATTGATACAATAAGAGTTAGATACAGAGTAAAGCTCTTTATACACTGGTCCATCAAACAATCCTCGTTTTGGTACAATAAGTGTTAGATACAAAGTAAAGCTCTTTATACGCTGCTGCATCAAACACTCCCCTGTTTGGTACAATCCGGGTTAGATATAGAGTAAAGCTCTTTATAAACTGCTCCGTCAATCACTCTTCAGTTTGATAAAATACGGGTTAGATACACAGTAAAGATCTTTATTAACTGCTCCATCAAAAAATCCCCGGTTTGGTACAATACGGACCAGATACAGAGTAAAGCACTTTATACACTGCTCCATCAAACTCTCCTCGGTTTGGTCGAATACTTGTTAGATACAGAATAAAGCGATTTACACACTGCTCCATGAAACACTTCTCGGTTTGGTAGCATACTTGTTAGATACAGAGTAAAGCTCATTATAAACAGCTCCAGCAAAAAATCCTCAGCTTGGTAAACACGGGTTACATACAGAATAAAGCTCTTTATACACTGCTGCATCAAACACTCCTCGGTTTGGTTCATTACGTGTTAGATATAGAATAATGCTCTTTATACACTACTCCATCAAACACTCCTCGGTTTGGTACAATACGGATCAGATACAGAGTAAAGCACTTTATACACTGCTCTATCAAACACTCCTCTCTTGTAAAATACGGTTTAGATACAGCATAAAGCTCTTTATACACTGCTCCATCAAAACCTCTCTTTTATTTACAAAACGGGTTAGATACAGAATGAAGCTCTTTATACACTGTCAACTCAAACACTCCTCGGTTTGGTACTATACGGGTTTGATACAGAGTAAAGCACTTCATTACCTGCTCCATCAAACACTCCTCGGTTTGTTACAATACGGGATTGATACAGAGTAAAGCACGTTATGCGCTTCTCCAACTAATACTCCTCGGTTTGGTACAATGCGGTTTAAATACAGAGTAAAGCTCTTTTTACAGTGCTCCACCAAACACTCCTCAGTTTGGTTCAATATGGGTTTGATACAGTTTAAAGCGCTTTATTCACTGCTCCAGCAAACATTCCTTGTTTGGTACATTACGGGTTAGATACAGAGTTATGCTCTTTATACACTGCTCCATCAAACACTCCTGTGTTTGTTAGAGTCCAGGTTAGATATAGAGTAAAGCCAATTATACGCTGCTCCATCAACACTCCTCGCTTTGCTACAATACGGGTTTTATACAGATTAAAGCTCTTTATACAGTGCTCCATCAAACACTCCCCGGTTTGCTACAATACGGGTTTGATACAGTGTAAAGCACTTTATACACTGGTCCATCAAACATTCCTATCTTAGGTAAAAAGCGGTGTAGATACAGAGTAAAGCGCGTTATACACTGCTCCTTCAAACAATCCTCAGTTTGGTACAGTGTGGGTTAGATACAGAGTAAACTCTTTATGCAGTGCTCCATCAAACATGACTCGGTTTGGGTCAATACGGGTTTGATACAGAATAAAGCCCTTTATACACAGCTCCATCAAACACTCCTCGGTATGGTACAACACGGATTTGATACAGTGTAAAGCTCTTTATACACTGCTCCATCAAACACTCCTTGGTTTGGTACAACACGGATTTGATACAGAGTAAAGCTCTTTATACACTGCTCCATCAATCAAACACTCCTCCGTTTGGTACAATACGGTTTAGATGCAGAGTAAAGCTCTTTAAACTCTGCTCCATCAAACACTCCTCGATTTGGTACAATACGGGTTTCATGCAGAGTAAAGATATTTATACACTGGTCTATCAAACACTCCTCGGTTTGCTGCAATATGAGTTATATATAGAGTAAAGTTCTTATATACGGCTCCATCGAACAATCCACGGTATGGTGCAATACGTGTTAGATACATAGAAATGCGCTGTATACACTGCTCCATCAAACACTCCTCGATTTGGTACAATACGGGTTAGATATAGAGTAAATCTCTTTTTACACTGCTCCATCAAACAATCCTCGGTTTGGTAAAATAAGGGATAGATACAGAGTATAGCTCTTTATACACTGCTCCATCAAACACTCCCCGGTTTGGTACAATGCGGATTAGATATAGAGTAAAGCTCTTTATACACTGGTCCATCAAACACTCGTCGATTGATACAATAAGAGTTAGATACAGAGTAAAGCTCTTTATACACTGGTCCATCAAACAATCCTCAGTTTGGTACAATAAGTGTTAGATACAAAGTAAAGCTCTTTATACGCTGCTGCATCAAACACTCCCCTGTTTGGTACAATCCGGGTTAGATATAGAGTAAAGCTCTTTATAAACTGCTCCGTCAATCACTCTTCAGTTTGATAAAATACGGGTTAGATACACAGTAAAGATCTTTATTAACTGCTCCATCAAAAAATCCTCGGTTTGGTACAATACGGACCAGATACAGAGTAAAGCACTTTATACACTGCTCCATCAAACTCTCCTCGGTTTGGTCGAATACTTGTTAGATACAGAATAAAGCGATTTACACACTGCTCCATGAAACACTTCTCGGTTTGGTAGCATACTTGTTAGATACAGAGTAAAGCTCATTATAAACAGCTCCAGCAAAAAATCCTCGGCTTGGTAAACACGGGTTACATACAGAATAAAGCTCTTTATACACTGCTGCATCAAACACTCCTCGGTTTGGTTCATTACGTGTTAGATATAGAATAATGCTCTTTATACACTGCTCTATCAAACACTCCTCTCTTGTAAAATACGGTTTAGATACAGCATAAAGCTCTTTATACACTGCTCCATCAAAACCTCTCTTTTATTTACAAAACGGGTTAGATACAGAATGAAGCTCTTTATACACTGTCAACTCAAACACTCCTCGGTTTGGTACTATACGGGTTTGATACAGAGTAAAGCACTTCATTACCTGCTCCATCAAACACTCCTCGGTTTGTTACAATACGGGATTGATACAGAGTAAAGCACGTTATGCGCTTCTCCAACTAATACTCCTCGGTTTGGCACAATGCGGTTTAAATACAGAGTAAAGCTCTTTATACAGTGCTCCATCAAACACTCCCCGGTTTGCTACAATACGGGTTTGATACAGTGTAAAGCACTTTATACACTGGTCCATCAAACATTCCTATCTTTGGTAAAAAGCGGTGTACATACAGAGTAAAGCGCGTTATACACTGCTCCTTCAAACAATTCTCAGTTTGGTACAGTGTGGGTTAGATACAGAGTAAAGCTCTTTGTACACTGCTCCATCAAACACTCCTCGCTTTCGTACAATACGGATTTGATACGCTGTTTAGCTCCCCCGTTATTTTCTCCTCAAAACTCGCGGGCAAGTACAGATCGGGATATACGCTCAATCAACGCAGTCCTATAAAACAATTAAACAAATATAAGTCTAATACTGGCAGGTATTCATTGGTGAGACTCAGCATATTCAAAGAGAGTCATACCGTACAGATCAGCGTAATGTGGGCCAAGACCCCTCCTATTATATCCATGGCGTGGAGATGCCGGAGTTGGACTTGGATGGACAAATGTAAAAAGTCACACAACACCAGGTTATAGTCCAACAGCTTTATTTAGCTGTTGGACTATAACCTGGTGTTGTGTGACTTTTTACATTTGTCCTATTATATCGGCGAGGCTTTCTTTGATGTGCTGGAAATGCTGAAACTTATTAGCAGTGAGAGTTGTGCCTGGTATGTCAATGAGCTGAAGAGCATACGCTTGATCCAGGGTGTCCTGTTCTTAGCTGCCAGTTCACTGAATTGAAAGTCGGAATCACTATCTTATGTAACTGGTGGAAACTTCCAGAAGTGCAGCAAATCAGTATAATAATGGAAACTCAGCACTGCAGAACCCCAGCAATCAACAACAGTGACCCGAAGCTGGATCATTTCTTAATATAGGAGTTCAGCTGTCATTACCATGCAATCATCTCAATTAGGCTCCATGGGTGTAATTTAAACTTTGGGAGCGGGTGCAAAATGTACGTTATTGAATTGATCGCCATTTTTGCCGCGCCCAATTTCCTCTTTGATTGACTTCATGGTATAGAGTGTGCGAATAATTCTATATCGTCCATTTTACACCAACACACGAAGTTATAAAATCCCACCACTTCATACTTTTTTCCTGATCGGCCCTACCCTGTCTAACTAATTGTTAATTTAGTATATTTATAAATGCCATTACTATTTGCTGTTATCTTACCTTTGTCAGCTTAATACCCCATTTTTAACCTTCTGCTCTCCCGTTTGAAAACGCAATTAAGCTTTTTACATTAACCCCAAACTTCATTAGACGCCTTCAATTGACGTTTCACATTGTGTGTAATTTTAACTCTGGGCGAAAGTGCTCAATGGGTGATGTAAACTTGGCGGCCCATTGTAGGCCCGTTCGATTTTCCTGGCCCTGGATTATTTCTGCCTGTGTGCCATGGTATAAAGTGGGTGATAGTGTGTCAGCAGCCGGTTTTACATCTCTCCCGAATGACGTTCATTGAAAGGAAAATTTTGTGAATTTTATCACGAGCGGTCCAACCGATATCATCCGTTTTATGTTATTGCCCAAAGTTGAAATGGCCAACATTCTGATGTGCCCCTTTCTCCCAACATGTGCTGGTCACTATTTCCAATTTGCTCGCCTAATGTCAATGCAGTTACATACTACACTCAGATTTACAGAAATAAAGAAAAAGCGATGTTTCTTTTCTTTTATGAATTGAAACATGCTGAACTGACAATCAGTGCCGGATCAATTCTAAAATGTATTCTCCACTTTGGCCACTCATATTCAGTTTATTCCTGTTTAACTTGGGATAGATAAAATCTCCCAATATGATTCAGCTTTTGTTCTTATATTGTCCTGTGAACTGGCTGAAATTCTCCCCTTGTATCACATACGCATAACGATCTGCTATGTCCATCGAGAATTGTATATTGCCCCTTCCTAATTTTTAACCCTGTCCATGTGAATTTTGGCTCATTGCAACCTCTGTGATGTCATTGTTTCCTGGCGCTGTAATATAATGATTCACTAACACTGCGACTCCTGCACCTTTTGATGCTTATTTCTCCCATGAAAGCCGCAACAACTTGCATTTATATAGCACCTTTAACGTAGTAGAATGTCCCAAGGCGCTTCATAGAAGCGTAATCAGATAAATTGACACCGAGCCGAAGAAGGATACAATAGGATGGGTGATCAATAGCTTGATGAAAGAGGTAGGATTTAATGATTGTATTATGGGAAGAGAGATTTGGAGAGGTAGAGATGTTTAGGGACGGATTTCCAGAGCTCATGGCCTAGGCAGGTGAAGGCAGAGCTACCAATGGTGGGGCAAAGCGAGTGGGGGATGCACAAGAGGGAAGAGATGGAGGAACGCAGAATTCTCAGAGGGTTGAAGGGATTTAAATGTTTACAGATAAGGATTAGCGAGGGCATGGAGCGATTTTAAGAGGAGGATGAGAATTTTAAAATCGATGTGTTGCTGGACAAGCGAACAATGTAGTTCAGCACTGACAGGGGAGATCGGTGCACGAGGCTTTGTGCAAGTTAAGATAGGGGCGGCAGTATTTACTATGAGCTCAAGATTATGGAGGGTGAAAGAAGGGAGAGCGGCCAGGAGAGCATTAGAATAGGCGAGTCCAATCTGGAGGTAACAAAAGCATGGATGAGGGTTTCAGCAGCAGATCGGCAGAGTCAAGGACGAAACTTGGAATATTAAGTTCCAAGGCCAGTCCAAATTAAAGATATGTTCACGCTACAGAAACATTCTATTCTCTGTAATTATTGCAGCTTTCACCTCCAACTCTGTTTAGAACGCTTTGTGCATCCACACACATATCTCTCAATCCTGACTCCAGATTCTGTGTGCTGCTCGCTTCAATTCACTTCCATGGTAAATGATTGCAGGATCTTATTTGAATTCGGATAAACTGGGTCATTGTACTTCTGTTCTTGCTCCTAGCTCCGCGATTCTACCTCGCCTATATGAACAGTTCACAATCATCTTTGTCAACTATCCCATTAACTTGGAATCTTGGATAAGATCACATTGACGTATAATATCTGGTGAAGAAAATGAGTCCAATTATCCTTTCTAAATAATCATGAAATAATAACAACAGCTTATATTTATATAGCGCTTTTAATGTAGTAAAACGTACCAAGGCGCTTCACAGGTGCGTTGTCAAACAGAATTTGACACCAAGCCACATAAGGAGATATTAGTGCAGAAGAAAAGCGATATTATTAACGAGCATCTTGAAGCAGGAAAGAGCAATAAAGAGGTGGCGACGCTTAGAGAGGGCATTCCAAAACATAGAGCCTCGGCAGTTGAAGGCAGGGCCGCCAATCATGTAGCAAATAAAATCTTAGGAGAGCACAAAGGAATATCGAGCCCGGTCTCCTTGCCCCGATGCCCTCTTCAGTTATGATACTTTTTCTGCTAACATTTCTGACAATGTTGTTAATTCACATCCTTCTTTCCCCATTCTTACTGCACCTGTCCTGAAGACAACTTATACTAAATCCTCAACTGCTCTCCTCGAGCTGGTTCAGCGTGTTCTGAACTGGTCCATTAACCATCTTTTCTATTGTCGTGCACACCTCTTGGATCTGATTGAAGCAACGTGTTGGCTGCCAGTCCAGAAGACATAAACAGACATAGGAACTACCACTGATAAATTAGAGGCATCTCATTCTGAAGGACACACTTTGCATTCTCTTATCGACATCGATGAATAACTGATCCGTCTTCGACCTCTCTATCTGCAGGCTGCATTGAACTAAGAATTCGGGGCGATCTTTCCGACGGTAACTCAATGGGGTTCATTTTAATTGTGTCCGATCGTGTGAAACTGGCGATACCGCATCGATATCGGATAACTTCACCAGGAAAGTAAATCAGGCGACTTGTATAGGACGGTCAATCCGCTTCCACTCGTTGTACTCGATCACTAACAGATAAAATTACTCTAAAGGCCCCCAAAATCCAGCAGTTCCTTGCCCATATGACTTTGCGTTCCATGATAGAAGAAACAGGCATTTGAAGCACAAATCTGACGATGACTGACCACTATTATTCTCTCTACTGCTCTTTCCAACATTCATCTATAGTTTGTGACTTCTTTCAGGCTTTTCAATAAAGTGGCTGGTGTTAGGTATTGGAATACACAAAGGAAGACAGGAAAAGGCCTCATAATTGTCCTCTGATCCCTAAATCCTTCCGAAGCAGGCATGTTGTACACCATTAACAATATCAACCTACCAGCACACCACCACCCCACCCCACCCCCACCTCCCACCTCCAGGTCATGCAGACCCTCGCAGAGGTATAACACTGAGAGAAGAACAATTGTACATTGAGGAAAAATTCGGGGCTTTTTTTTTCCGAATCCTAAGTTAATCGAGCAAAGCTACAGGAGAGTACAATAACCATGAGTCCTCCAGCTAGCCCGTGACTTACGAACTGTGGAACTGTACTGCTAGCTCATTAGATCTTTCTGCTGCGATTGGACTGTGGTGAATTGACATACACTGCACGTCTCAGTGATCTGCTCCAGAGTTTGAGGACTCTGGGCCCGAATGTCTAACCGAAAACGTTGTTGGTGTGGTTTATACTCACTGTCCCTCGTTCACTCAGGGATCGAGTAACTCATACAACTGAGCAGAATTTAATCTCCTCAGCGATTTACAGCCTTCAATGATATTTTCCCTGATCCAGCATTTATCTTCTGAAAATCACCTCAATTTATGAATGCTATCCCAATAATAAAGTGCCCTTATAATGGGTATCGCTTTCATCGCTCTCATCCTGTATCCTCACTCCTGTGCCTGCCAAAATGAACTGCAATATTTCAAGCAGAACCATGTCAAACCCCGTTAGTGTGTTCTCAGTTTATATTGTACTGTTGCAGCAATACAATCTAAAACTATTTTTACCTTCCCAATGACCTTTTCAACATTGCATGTGATCGTCAATGATTTATTGGTTATGACAGCACATTTCCTCCCTGCTTGTGAAACACTAACAGGTCCCGCGACATTCTCTACACATTCCTGGAGTTTCTGGTATAAAAATACACCAGTCTACACTGATACACATTGAAGGATATCTGCGATACTGGGACTCATTCCCTAAATCGGCATTAATTCGACCCAGTACTAGCCGCTGCACTCCAGACAAAATGCACCTGCTGTATGTACGGTCCACAGGATGTACTGCAGCAACTCTGTGATGTTACTTTGAAAACACTTTCCTCCTCCGTGAACTCGACGGCAAATAAAAACAAGAGCAGCAGAGTAATGTGAGCAGCAACATGTCCAAGTTACCCTACAAGGTACACTTCACAAACACAGCGACATGTATCGCCATTTCCTCAGCGGATCGGGTCAATAGCGTGAAAACCCGCTCCTGACGACATCCTGGGAAAACCAGCAACAAAAGGCCTTCAGTGATTCAAAGAGAATGCCCGCCGTATTCTCAAGGCAACTTGGAAGTGACAATACAATCTACATATCCAGAACCACCTGTATGTCGAAAACAACTAAAGGGCAAACAATTTCAATTTCCAACTCACATGCACAATGTTGTGATATGGAAGCTTGTTAACATTCCATTGTTTCAGTCAAATTGCTTATGAAGTTGGTTCGCAGCAGTCAACCAACTCAGTGCACCGCAGGACTGATATTATGATCTGGCTTCATCTGGAGCTGCCCCATTGATGAATACCCTCTGCTAACACGGTTGATATCAGTTCCTTATCCAACATGCACACTGGAATTGGCTCGTGCAGCGTCAAAAGAGCGTTTTTTCTTTGAGCTCTCTGCATTCCGGATTAACATTGAAAAACACCTTGCTGGGATCCGGGATCTAGATGGTCAGCATATCTAATCCACATTTGTTCAGCCCGAGTCTATTACACAGCTCTTGTACTATCTTCATCATCACTATCTGTGGAATGACACAACCATGTTCCACTGTAAATCTCAGCACATGTCCGGACTTCAGCAATCAAAATTCCATCAGAAATAAATAAAACCTACTGTTATAGATATTTTCAAATCCTTAGAATGTTTCGATGCACTTCACAATTAATCAGCTGCAGATGTACAGTCACTGTTATTGTCAGGCATTCGAGGCAGCAAAGCAATAGACTGCAAACGGTAATAAGATCAATGACCAGATAAGATTTGTTATAGCGAAATTCATTCAGGAATGAATATTAGACAACCTTCTTCCAATAACGCCAATGGATCTTTTACTTTCACCTGAAGAGGCAGACGATGTTTCAGTTTAACTTCTGATCCAAAAGACGGGACCTCCCACCGCGCAGTACTCACCCAGCACTGCGTTGGGCGGCAGCCTGGATTATGGACTCAATTTCTAGAATGAGGCATGAACAATTGATCTTCTGATTCCGAAGTGAGTGTTACTGTTTATATTAGGAATAAATAAGAGCTACCCGTGCATAGACTGAGTTATTTGCTAAACCAATCAGTGTCCTATCCTGCTATCGACCTCAACATGATACTGTGGATGTGTCTAAAATGTATTTTATCTGAATTCAATGATTTACGAAGACTGCTCTTGAACCATACAAAGAGAGAAACATAGAAGATACGAGCAGGAGTAGGACATTCGGTCCCTCGAGCCTGCTCTGCCATTCAATGTGATCATGGCTGATCATACAAATTCAGTCCCCGCGCCCTGTTTCTCCCCATACCCCTTGATCCCTTTAGCCTTAAGAAATATATACAACTGCTTCTTGAATATATTTAATGAATTGGCCTGTACTGCCTTCTGTGGTAGAAAATTCCACAGGTTCACCACCCGCTGGGTGAAGAAATTCCTCCTCATTTCTGTCCTAAATGGCCTACCCCTTATCTTTAGACTGTGACCCCTGGTTCTGGACTTCCCGACCATTGGGAACATCCTTCCTGCAACTAGTCTGACCAGTCCTGTCAGAATTTTATAATTTGAATGAGATCCACTCTCATTCTTCTAAACACCAGGGAGTACAAGGCCAATCAACACAATCTCTCCTCATACGTCATTCCGGCCATCCCAGGTATCAGCCTGGTGAATCTTCGCTGAACTCCTTCCATGGCATGAATATCCTTCCTCAGATAAGGCGACCAAAACTGCGCACAATACTAAAGATGTGGTCTCACCAAGGCCCCGTACAACTGCAGCAAGACATCTTTGTTCCTGTACTCAAACCATCTCGCTCCGAAGGCCAACATCCCATTTGCAGTCTTAACCGCCTGCTGCACCTGCATGCTTACCTTCTGCGACTGGTGCACAAGGACACACAGGCATCGTTGCACTTCCGCTTCTCCCAATCTATTGCCATTCAGATAATAATCTGCCTTCCTGTTTTTGCCACCGAAGTGGATAACCTCCCATTTATCCACGTTATATTGCATCTGCCATGCTTCTGCCCGATAACCCAACCTGTCCAATTCATCCTGCAGATACTCGGCATCCTCCTCACAGCACAGACGATCACCCAACTTTTTGTCATCTGAAAATTTGGAGATATTACATCTAGTTCCCTTGTCTAGATCATTAATATATTTTGTGAATTGCTGGGGTCCAAGGACCGATCCCTGCAGTACCCCACTAGTCACTGCCTGCCACTCGGAAAAAGACCCACTTATTCCAACTCTTTGCTTTCTCTCTGCTAACCAGTTCTCTATCCAAGTCAATACCTTGCCCACAATCCCATGCCCCTTAACTTTACACGCTAATCTCTTATGTGGGACCATATCATAAGCCTTCTTAAAGTCCAAGTAAATCACATCCACTGATTCTCCCTTATCTATTTTACCAGTTACATCCTCAAAAAATTCCAGTATATTAGTCAAGCACCAATTACCTTTTGCAAATCCATGCTGACTTTGTCCGCTCCTGTCACTGTTTTCCAAGTGCTCTGCTATTACAACTTTTATAATGGACTCTAGCATTTTCCCCACTACCGATTTCAGGCTTGCGGTCTGTAATTCCCCGTTTTAACAAAACACCTTTTTTGAATTGCGGGGTAACATTAGCAAACCTCCAAAACATGGGTACTGTTCCAGATTCCATCGTATGTTGGAAGATGATCAGCAATGTATCTACTACCTCTAGGACCACTTCCATAATTACCCTAGGATGTAGATTATCAGGCCCTGGGGATTTATCGGCGTCAATCCGATCAATTTCCCTAACACCAATTCCCTACAAATATTGATGTCTTTCAGTTCCTCCCTTTCATCAGACCCTATGTTCCCCGACATCTCTGGGAGGTTATTTGTATCCTCCTTTGTGAATACAGAACCAAAATTTGTATTTAATTGGTCAGCCATTTATTTGTTACCCATTATAACTTCCCCTGATTCTGACTGCAAGGGACCTACGCTTGACTTCACAAATCCTTTTCTCTTCATATATCTATAAAAGCTTTTACAGTCAGTTTTTATGTTCCCTGAAAGCTTATTCTCATATTCTATTTTCGCCTTCTCAATTAGTCCCTTTGTCCTCCTTTGTTGAATTCTAAACTGCTCCCAATCCTCAGTGTTACTGCTTTTTCTGGCCAATTTATATGTCCTCTCCTTGGATCTTATGCTATCCCTAATTTCACTTGTTGGCCTCAGTTTTTTCACCTATTTTGTTTTTTTATTATGCCAAACTGGGATGAATAAATCCTGTAGTTCATCCATGTGGTCTTTGAATGTGTGCCATTGCCTATCCACCGTCAACCCTTTGCGTGACATTCCCCAATGAATCCTACCCAACTCGTGCCTCAGACCATCGTAGTTTCCTTTATTTAATTTCAGGACCCTAGTCTCTGAGTCAACTACTTCATTCTCCTCATACGACAAGATTGCTAATTAATCCTTTCTCGTTACATAATACCCTGTCTAAGATGGCCTGATCTCTGGTAGTTCCTCGACATATTGGTCCAGAAATACCATCCCGTAAACACTCCAGGAATTCCTCCTCCACAGTACTGTTACTAATTTGGTTAGCCCAATCTATATGTAGATTAAAGTCACCCATGATGACTGCTGTGCCCTTATTGCAGGCTTCTCTAACTTCCATTTTAATGCCATCCCCAACCTCCGCATTAATATTTGGAGGTCTGTATACCACTCCCACTAACGTTTTCTGCCCCTTGGTATTTCTCAGTTCTACCCATACAGATTCCACGTCATCAGAGCTAATATTCTTCCTTGCAATTTGTTGATCCCTTCTTTAACCAGCAATGTTATCCCACCAACCTTCCTTTTTTGCCTGCCTTTCCTGAATATTGAATACCACTGGATGTTGAGTTCCCAGCCTTGGCCAACCTGGATACATGTTTCCGTAATCCCAATCAAATCATATTCGTTTACCTCTATTTGTGCATCTAATTCATCCACCTGATTACGAAAGCTCCTCGCATTAAGACACAACGCCTTCAGGCTTGTTTTTTTTAACGCTCTTACACCTATTGGAATTACTATTTACTGTGGCCATGTTTGATTTAAACCGTTGATTTCTCTGACTTGGTTTCTCTGACTGCCACTTTTGTTTTTCTCCTTCCTATCTTTTGCTTCTGTCCTTGTACCCCTTTCCTCTGTCCATCTCCTCAGGTTCCCAACCCCATTCCATTTTATTTTAAACCTTCCCCCAGAGCATTAGCAAACACTCCCCCTAGGACATCAGTCCTGGCCCTGCCCAGTTGCAAACCATCCTGCTTGAACTGGACCCACCTCCCCCAGAAACGGTTCCAATGTCCCAGGAATTTGAATCCCTCCGCCTCGCACCATTCCTCTAGCCACATATTCAGCTGAGATATCCTTCTATTTCTACTCTGACTAGCACGTGGCACTGGTAGCCATCCTTAGATTACTTCCCTTGTGGTCCTATTTTTTAATTTACCTCCTAACTCCCTACATTCAACTTTTAGGACCTCATCCCGCTTTTTACCTATATCGTTGGTACCTATATGCACCACTACAACTGGCTGTTCACCCTCCCCTTCCAAAATGTTCTGCAGCTGCTCTGAGACATCCTTGACCCTTGCATCAGGGAGCCAACACAGCATCCTGGAGTTCGTTTGCGGCCATGAAAACGCCTATCTAATCCGTGAAAAAATCAGGCAATTCTGCTGAAAAAAGCAGCTCCGTAAACACATTTACTGAGAAATGCAATTGGTGATTCACATCTTTTATTTCTATAGGGGCATTGAACAACAATACTCTTTCAGATTTCTGTTTCAGAGCCTACTGGGAATTAATGCTTCTGCCGTTTCATTTTGCTGAGAATATGGAGACAGTTGGACGATCTAACTGCTGGTAAAGGATTAGGAATAGTAAAAGCGGCATTAAAAGCTGCAAGGCATTAAATATCCTCCAAATTTTCTTGCCTTTAAGTGGTTTTACGGGAGTACATTTTAAATTTAGATTTTTCTGAGGATGTATCTTGCAGTGTAGATAAAGTAGAGCCAGTGGATGTAATATAATTATATTTACAAAAGGCATTCGATAAGGTGCCATATAAAAGGTTATTAGACACGATTAGGGCTCATCGGGTTGGGGGTAATATAGTAGCATGGACAGAGGATTGGTTAACAGACAGAAAACAGAGAGTAGGAATAAAGGTACTTTTCAGGTTAGCAGGCTGTAAATAGTGGGATGCACAAGGATCAAAGTTCGGGCCTTAGCTATTTACCATCTATATTAATAACCTAGATCAAAGGGCCAGTGTAATGTATCCAAGTTTGCTGATGACACAGCTAGGTGGATCAATAAGTTGTGAGGAGAGCACAAAGGGTCTGCAAAGGGATATAGATACACTAAGTGTGTGTGCAGTAAGGTGGCAGATGGAGTAAAATGTAAGGAAATGTGAGTTTATTCGCTTTGTTAGGTAGAACAGAATAACAGAATATTTTTACATGGTGAGAAGCTCTCAAATGTTGATGTTCAGAGAGATTCCGGTGTCCTCGTGCAAGATACACATAAAGCAAGCATGCAGGTAAAGCAAGCAATAAGGAAGGCAAATGACATGTTGGCCTTTATTGCAAGGGGGTTGGAGAATAAGAGTACGGGAGTCTTGTGACAATTGCACAGCTCTGGTATCCTTATCTGAGGAAGGATATACTTGCCTTGGAGGCGGTGCAGCAAAGGTCCACTAGATTGATTCCTGGGATGAGAGGGCGGTCATTTGATAAAAGATTGTGTACAATGGACCTATACTATCTGTAATCTAGTTGGATGAGAGGTGATCTCATTGAAACATACAATATTCTTACGGGGATTGACTGGGTAGGTGATGTCAGATTGTTTCCCCTGGCTGGAGTGTCTAGAACTCACGGCCCAGTCTCAGGATAAGGGGTACACATTTTAAGAGCGAGATGAGGAGGAATTTCTTCACTCAGACGGTTGTAAATCTTTGAGTATATTCACGGCTGAGATAGATAGTTTTTTTGGACTCTTGGGCAATCAAGGGATATGGTGATCGTGCGGGAAAGTGGAGTTGAGGTCGATGATCAGCCATGAACATGTTGAATTGAGGAGCAGGCTCGAGTGGTCGTGTGGCCTACTCCTGCTCTTATTTCTTAAGTTCTTATGCTCTTAAATTTGCTCTTGCAGTTCAGCTGCATTTATTGCCCATCCTTCGTTGCATTGGGAGCATTAAGATTTAGAACATCGGGATATATTATGACATAGTGCGATGGTGTACAACGGGTGTTATTTTATTACTTTCATTGAAACTAATAATCGGGGGAGATATACATCATTCGGACGAACCACTACTACCCGTTTCACAGTATCGCACAAAGTCAAGATCACCCGGAACTGGTACTTTTTTTAGCCATTGCCATTATATATGGCAGGCTACCTTTACTGAAGGACATTACGGCACCAGTTGAGATGTTAGGACAGTGGTGGCATTGGGATAAACGACCAGTCAATCTGTCCTTTGGTAGCATTTGCTAAGGAATGAAGATTAGCCGAAACTACCACCTTCATCTAATCATGAGAGGGAATCCATTGTATCATCCTGAACTTCCTGAATATTCCCCATCATTGGCCGACTCCTGCTCCTATCTTCTGTGTTTCTATGTTTCTATGAAGGCAGCATGACAGGTAGAAAAGGTGCTGAAAAAGGCACATGGGAGACTTGCCTTCATAAGTCGAGGCCTCGAATATAAGAGCAGGGAGGTTATGATGGAGCTGTACAAAACGCTAGTTAGGCCACAGCTGTAATATTGTGTGCAGTTCTGGTCACCACACTATAGGAGGGATGTGGTTGCATTGGAGAGGGTGCAGAGGGGATTCTCCAGGATGTTACATGTTCTGGAGCGCTTCAGCTATGAAGAGAGACTGTACAGGCTGGTGTTATTTCCTTGGAGCAGAGAAGGCTAAGGGTGTACAACATTATGAGGGGCATAGGTAGAGTAGATAGAGCAGGGGGGTCAAAACCAGGGGGCACAGCTTCAAGGAAAGGGGCAGGAGGTTTAGAAGGGATTCGAGGAAAAACTTTTTCACCCAGAGGGTGGTTGGAATCTGGAACTCACTTCCTGAAATGATGGTAGAGGCAGGAACGCTCACAATATACAAGAAGATTTAGCTGAGCACTTGAAACGCCAAAGCATACAAGGCTACGGACCAAATGCATGATAATGGGATTACAATAGAAAGGGCTTGATGGCCGGCGTGGCACGGTGGGCCGAAGGGCCTCTTCCTGTATTGTATAATTCTGTGAATCTATGACTCTAAATTTTATCTCCCTGTTGTCATATTTCCATATCAATCTTTTCCCTTTTATAAATTCATTTTTCCATGTTTGTACTGGAAACTCCATAGACACGTGTAACCCTGCCCCTCCAGTGGTGGGGCTAAAGCGTCTCAGGATTATTTCTCCCCTCTCCTGAGCTTCTCCAGCAGAAAAAGGTGCAAGAAGCCTCAACAGAATCAATGTCCCAAATTGCAGTAAGATTTACGAATTAATTATATGTAACAATATCCAATCAAGGAATTATAGCAAAATAAGGACAATATGTTTGACTCTAAAATGGGGAACCAATCGCCTCTACACACCCTTATCCAATGCACTAATTCAAAAGGAACACCTTAGTTTATGTGTTGGTGGACAGATTCGGGGCGATCTTTATGCCGAGTCTCATTGTACGCATCAATCCCACATCAGATCTGCCTTTTATTAATTGGTCTCAAATTATCACTGGGCACCATGATGAAATCATGGAATTTGGAAATCCATCCACGAACGGGACTCTCAGTTGCAATAAACGAACGCTGTATGTATGTGTCTGTTACTCTCATGAACAGCTTCATCGGCTTTGCTCAGGTAGAACTTTAGTTTATCACCGTGTTTTTCATTCAGCCTTTCCACCATGTTCAGCGTTTGTTTATACAGGGCCTGGCTCATCAGGACAAAGGAGGCCAAGATCAGATCGGCATGTTCACCTGCAGACAGAAAACGAGTGAACAATTCAGAACCTTACACGGTGTTAGGAATCTCTGTCCATAATGTCCAATGAATGAACACAACGGATGGGGCAGTGCTCTGAAAGTGGTGGGGCTGAAGCCTATGACGGTAGAAACTTGCTTCAACTACTCTCAGCCGGGGTGCACTGGACGCTGCAACTTTACTGAGTGGGTCCTGGGTCAGGGAGGGGCCAATCAGTGACTGACTCCCATTGTTTATCACCTGGTTGCTGACTCGTTGCGCGAAGGACAAGGTGTGGGAACAAAATGGGCTCCATTGTATCATAGTACAGCAATGAAACGCCAGCCCACACACAGTGTCTTGGCTCAAATATGGAGAGTGACTGATCACACCAGCTATCAGAGTTCACCCACGCCCGTAGAACAGAACCCAGAAAGAGTTATTCTCCAGAATGGAGAAAGCAGCAAATAAGGTTCCATTCATGAAGTGGGTGGTAGTGAATTGGTCATGGTACTGGACTAGAATCCCAGAGGTTGTGAATTGAATTATTATAAGAAACAATCATTAATATCCCTTCAGATTAGGGAACCTGCCAAACCTACCGGGTCTGGACTACATATAACTCCAGTCCACACTATCTGGTAAGACAGGCTCTGCAATACTCTAGGACACACTATGTGGTGAGACAGGCTCTGCTATACTCTAGGACACACTATGTGGTGAGACAGGCTCTGCTATACTCAAGTCCACACTGTGTGGTAAGACTGGGTCCGCTATACTCCAGTCCCACACTATGTGGCAAGACAGGCTCCACTGTACTGCAGTCACAGGGCTAGAAATTCAGTAGGCTTTGCGCCCAGTTTTCGCCCAAAGAGGGCTTTTGCGCCACTTGCTGAGCTTTTGCCGATATTCAGCGCTGCGGTAATGGCGGCGTTAGCCAGTAGGGCTGCGCCGCCACCGATGACGTCATCAGTGTGCACACTGCCCCGCTACCGCCCCGCTACCGGCCCGAATGCAATATTTAGTTGCGGCCGCCTCTTCCGCAGCGGCCGCAAACAGCGATCAGAAAACGGAGCCCTCCTGTAGCGTTAGTGGGGCGAGTTAAGGCGGAGGTGCGGTCGGCCGCTTTTTCGGCGGCCGCCTGCCCGCACCTCCTTCCCCGGCCTCCTCCACCCCCCTCCATGGCATTGCCGGCTGTTTTACGGAAGCCCGGCACTTCTCCGTGGTGCCGGGCTCATTTGCCGGCAGTAGCGAGCGGCGATCTCGCTGTTGCAGGCACCTCCCCCTTAAGAGAGGGAGGAAGGCCTGCAGTACCGCAGCCTGCCACTCCGCAGCGGGTGGCGCTGCGGCACCTAGCGCGCTGATATTCAGTTTTGGCGCCCCCCCTTGAATAGTGACCGCCTTCAAGTTGGGGCGCTGAAACTGGATTTCCGGCGGGCGCAAGTGGCTCCGCGCGCAGTGGTACTTTCTGGGCGCGACCGAGCTGGCTGCCCCAAACTGAATTTCTAGGCCACACACTATGTGTTAAGACAGGCTTCGCTATACTACACTCTGAGTGACCAGACATCACATTCATTATTGGGAGATGAGGGGTAGACTGTCGCTGATGGGACGTTCGCTTCCGAATTCTATTCACAGGCCCTTCAGAAAATGCAGCCTCACCACAAGCTGAGCAATCTACCAGTGACCGGTGTTGGTAACTGGTGTAGATTCCTGACTGGATGTGTATTATGAGGTTTGAGTCTGATTGCAAACCAAGCAAACAGCAACACTACCTGAGTGGATTTTCAAATCCAGAAATCATGAAATGTAATATTGCCAACAGACGGTTAACCAGCTGATTAAAATGTCGTCCTTGCCTCCCACATCCTGTCGCACTGATTTTTGGTCGCCCGTCACTCCCATCTTCACTGACCTACCTTGTTTCCTTATTCTCCAGTCATTGGGCTACGAATTCAACTCAGGCGGTGGCGCAAAGCGAGCGGTATGGAATCGGCCGCCTGTTATATGCAGCACCTGATATTCAGTTGATGGCTACAGAACAGAATATCAGGCACCACGTGAAACGGGCGGCCGATCCGATAACGCTCGTTTTTCCCCACCGCTCGAGCCGAATTTCTAGGCAGTGGTGTCATAACCAATAAATCATTGACGATCCACATTCAATGCTGCAAGGACATTGGGAAGGTAAAAATAGTTTTAGATTGTATTGCTGCAACAGTAAAATGTGAACTGAGAACACACTAACGGGGCTTTGCCATGGTTCTGCTTGAAATATTGCAGACCATTTTGGCAGGCTCCGGAGTGAGGATACAGGATGAGAACGATGAAAGCGATACCCATTCTAAGGGCACTTTATGTTTTGGGATAGGCTTCATAAATTGAGGTGATTTTCAGAAGATAAATGTTACATCAGTGAATCACAGAATCACAGAATCACAGAATCTACAGTGCAGATAGAAGCCATTTCAGCCCATCGATCCTGCACCAACACATATCCCACCCTATCCCCCGTAACCCCACGTATTTAATCCCGTAACACTAAGGGGCCTAGAAATTCAGTATAGCCACTTTTGGGGCGGTAAAGTCGGGCGGCCGCTAAAGTTTGCGCCCGCCGGAAAGTGGAGGCCACTTCGCCGATATTCAGTAGCTTTGGCCAAGGAGTTTGCTCGAGCGCTAAAACTGGCGTTGCACGGCTATCTTTAGGCGCTAAGCCGGCGGTGCAGACTGATACCGCCGAAGCCGGGCACAGCGCAGGTGCGGTCATGTTTTGATTGACAGTAGACACCCTGGCGCCGGCCAGCTCTTAAAGGGGGAAGGGTCGACTTGGTCTGCTGCCACGCCCTGGATACTGCAGCCCTCCAGCTAGGCCTAAACACTGCTGCTGGAGAGAAATAGCGCCAGGAAGGATGCAGAGGGCCCGTGAGCGAGCGCAGCGCTTCTCTGCCCATGATTTAAAGGTGCTGGTTAGGGGTTTGGAGAAGAGAAGCCATATCTTGTTCCCGGACAGTGGCAAGATGCCTCCCAAGAGGGTGTACAGGAGAGCCTGGAGGGATATCGCCCAGAGGGTCACAGCCAACAGCAATGTCCCCAGGACTGGTGTCCAATGCCGGAAAAAGTTCAATGGCCTCACTCGGGTTGTCAGGGTGAGTACCCTTTCCAGTGTCCTCCTCATCCTTGCATGTGCACCTTACATTATGGGCAAAGGGACCTCAAAGGCCTAATGGCCAGACCTCATCCAGCAGCTATGGCACTGGGATGAACATCAATTGCACTTTCTGCACTTTACACACTGGCCAAGCTATTCGACCATGGGAGGCAGTGCACACAACAACAGGGCACCACACTGTACTTAGAGGCCGTCCTTTCTCTTGCAGGCCAAGCTGGCCAAGAATCTGAAGAGCCGGACTGTCACCAGGGGAGGCCGTGCCCAGTTCCAGCAGCTCAGTGACCTGGAGGAGCACGTGGGTCGAGTCATGCGTGCCCGGGTGATTGGCCCCGTTGCAATTGGATATGCCGACCCTGTGCTGGGCCCCAATGGTAAGGGCATGACCGTTTGGACCCCTCTCGTTCCCCTTGCGCTTCAGATCTACATCCTTTGCCACTGTCCGACAAATGCGCAGAATGCCACCACTCATGCCTCCCTCGCTGACGCCCTGTCCTCACTCTAAAGCTACTCTTGTGCCTTCCTGCTTTCAGCTGGTGAGGAGGAGGTCCCTGAAGCTGCGAGTATCAGTCCCTCGGAAGAGGAGGACGAGGAGGAGCAAGAGGAAGGCGGCACATCGGGGGAACACTCATCCGCGCCAGGGGATGGCAATGGAGGGGACACGTGTTCCCTGGAGGAGAGCCAGGGGGAAGTGTTGCAGGGGAGTGTAGATCCTGTGCCCAGTGGTGTCCAGCCGCGCGGGAAGGGTCGGGCAGCTCGGCTGCCTTCTCCCCAGAGGGGGGAAGTGTTGCAGGGGAGTGTAGCTCCTGTGCCCAGTGGCGTCCAGCCATGCGGGAAGGGTCGGGCAGCTCGGCTGCCTTCTCTCCAGAGGGGGGAAGTGTTGCAGGGGAGTGTAGCTCCTGTGCCCAGTGGCGTCCAGCCACGCGGGCAGGGTCGGGCAGCTCGGCGGCCTTCTCCCCAGAGGGGGGAAGTGTTGCAGGGGGGTGTAGCTCCTTTGCCCAGTGGCGTCCAGCCACGCGGGCAGGGTCGGGCAGCTCGGCGGCCTTCTCCCCAGAGGGGGGAAGTGTTGCAGGGGAGTGTAGTTGCTGGGCCCAGTGGCGTGCAGCCACGCGGGAAGGGTCGGCCAGCTCGGCGGCCTTCTCCCCAGAGGGAGAGTCCGGCCTCCATTCCGGAGATGGTCCTCGCCCAGGAGGTGCGCCTCCTTGATCAAATGTCCGCGCACTCGGATCGTCGGCACACCGAGTTCATGGGGGTTGTGGCACGGTTGCCTGAGGCCATTGAGTCCCTGGCTCATAGTGTGTCCGATTTCGGGGCCTCACAGGCCAGGGGTTTCGAACAACTCGCGGCAGCACAGGGCAGGGGTCTCGAACAATTCGGGGCATCACAGGACGCGAGTCGGGCAGAATTCGGGGCATCACAGGACGCGAGTCGGGATGACTTCAGGGCAGCACAGGCAGCGAGTGGACAGTTGATCAGTGGTGCCGTGCAGTCACTGGCTGGTCTGATGCGGGCACAGACCAGGGCAGTACGGGCACTCACTGCTGCATCACTCGCTGTGTCACGCATGCATTTCCATGGCGCCCGCCGCGCTGCTGCAGCACAGTGGTCTGGCCTTCACCAGCTTGCTGTGCTTGCTGCAGTGCCAGGCCGGTCGAGTGCCAGTGTCTCTGGCGACCAGCGAGCGCCTGGCATCAGCCAGCTTGCCACCATTGCTGCAGCCGCCACTGCCACTCCCCCAGCAAAGCTCCGATGAGCTGCTGGAGAGACTGATGCTGGCCAGCCGCAGCTGCAGCAGTCAGCAGCCGGCCCCTCGAGGGCCAGAGCTCGTCTAGGCCGACCCCCAAGGGCATCTGCCATCACGCAATGTGCCCCTCAGGAGCCTTCCCCCAGCCTTGCAACACCCACAGGGCCCAGGTTGAGGCGGAGCAGCAGGTCGTCAAGGGGCCAGAAAAGGCTGGACAAGGGCTCGCCCTCTCGGCTCACAAAGTAGAGTGTGTTGGCAAATGTTTTTTTATATGGGGGTGCTTGTGCTGTCTATGGGGGGGGTTCTTTTCGTAAGGCCGAGGATGAAGGCCATTTGGATGGACAAGTTTTGTTATTCCTCCCCAGGTTGTGGGAGTGAGATACGTTTTTGACTGTTTTTTGGGGGTGTTGTGTGTTTTTGGCTTTCATGTGGGAAGGGCCCTGAGTTTGTTCAATAAAGCTTTTTCTTTATTCAGCTTGTCCATGTGTGATGTTTCAAGTGGTTGTTGCGTTAACCGGCTGAGGGCTTGCGGAGCGGCTGCATTCATGTGCCTTCATTGCCACAAGCCATTCCCTGACAGGGGGCCTAGAAGTGTCGTTCAATAAGCCGCTGACGGACGGCCCTTGGACTTTGTGGCTCCCTCCTGGGCTTGTACTCCTCCTCCTCCTCCTCCTCCTCCTCCTCCTCCTCATGGTCCTCCTGCTCGTCCTCCTGAGGTGGTGGTCCAACGTGAGGTGGCAGTGCCTGAGTCCTGCAGATAGCCAGGTTGTGCAGCATGCAGCAAACGACGACGAACTGGTAGACTCTATCCGGCGAATACTGCAGAGATCCGCCGGAGCGATCCAGGCAGCGGAACCGTTGCTTGAGGACGCCAATCGTTTGCTCTATGATGTTCCTTGTGACTTGATGGCTTTCATTGTATGCCTCCTCAGAAGGGGTCCTGGGCGCGCGGAGCGGGGTCATGAGCCATGTACACAAAGGATAGCCTTTGTCCCCAATAAGACATCCTCTTGGGGGAGGCTGTGCCTGGAACATGTCAGCCACAGTAGTCTGGCGCAGGATAAATGCATCGTGGCTGCTGCCTGGAAAGCGGGCATTGACAGCTAGGATGCGCTGCCTGTGGTCACACACCAGCTGTACATTGAGGGAATGGTAGCCCTTCCGGTTGCGGTAATCCTCGGCATTGTCAATAGGTGCCCGCAAAGCCACATGCGTGCAGTCAATGGCGCCCTGCACCATGGGGAAGTCGGCGATCCTCGCAAATACGACTGCACGCTGCTCCTGCCTCTCTAGGGTCATGGGGAAGGAGATGAATTGGTGTCTCCTTGTGAAAAGGGCATCGGTGACCTGCCGGATGCAGTGAAGCACGGCGAACTGGGAGATGTTAGCTATGTCCCCAGCAGCGGCTTGGAAGGAGCCGCTTGCATAAAAGTTTAGAGCCACCGTGACCTTCACTTCCACCGACAGAGACGTCCTGCACATCAGCTGTGGACGCAGATCTCTGTGAAGCAGCTGGCAGATCTCTGCAACCACCTCCCTTCTGAAGCGCAGCCTCTTAACACACTGCGCGGCAGTCATGGTGAGATAGGACACCTGCTGGCGGTATTCCCTGAGTGGGTAAGGCCTACATTGCCAACGCCTGATGGCCCCTCTGCGTCTAGGCATGGCTGCCCCTCTCACACAGCGTCTGCGAGCCCTTCGCACATAATGCTGGAACTGAGGGTTGGAACCCCATGCAGCCCCCATAATATACTTGCAAACAGTGAAATCACAATGAGTCAAATTTCCAAGCTCTGGCCAGAAGCCAAAAATACCTCTCCTATGTTGGCCCAAATCAGTAAGGTCTCTTCCTTGGTCTCTGTCCAGAAATCCGTTGCACTAAAGTCATTGCAGCAAAATGGCTGCCCTTTATAGTTCAGTCTAAGTGCCCTTTAATTAGCGCTCCCCGAGGCCCGCAGGGCCTCTGCTGCATTCCACTTCACAGTTCTTAACAGCGCCACGCCCACATTGGGCGGGCACCACTGAAGTTCCGGTTTGGGGCGCACAAACGGCGTTGCACGACGAAATTACGTCATAAGTTGCGCGCGCAGCTGAGCACGCGCAAACACTTTGTGCCGGCGCTAAATGTCTACTGAAGTTGGGCTTAGGCGCAGATCATTCTGCGCCCGGCCGCTAAGTGCCTAGTGCTCGAGATCTACTTCTCTTATGGCGCTAACGGCTGGCGAACGCAACTGAATTTCTAGGCCACTAACTTTTTCGAAGTTGGATTAGCAGAGTAGTTTGAGCTGGAAGTAGTGAAGCAATGGCTGCCTGATGCCTGAGTTGAAAAGCATTAGTCATGCCCACAGACTCAGTGATTTGCCAACCATCAGGCGACTGAACTGTAGGATTGGGCAATCGTGCCAGCACAGGATTGGTTGACCTTGACGTCAGTCAATCAATGCTAATTAGCAGATAATGAGTTTAATTTTGAAGGTTTTTGCATAACGCGCTAACAATTTTTGTCCGGCCGAAATGTAAATACACTTAGGACGGTTCTGCAATCGTCAGCTTTCTTTCGACGCAACGCACGTGTAGGTACGCTCTATAACTTTCGAGTTAATTCAAGACAGACAGACGGAATGACAGACAGAAGTATCCTTTTATATATATAGGCCTAGAAATTCAGTCGCGCCACTTCTGGGGCGCTAAAGTCGGGCGGGCGCTAAAGTTAGCGCCCGCCGGAAAGTGTAGGCCACTTCACCGAAATTCAATAGATTTGGCCATGGAGTTTGGGCGAGCGCTGAAACTGGCGTTGCACTCCTATCTTTAGGCGCTAAGCCGGCGGTGCGGACTGATAACGCCGAGGCCGGGCGCAGTGCAGGTGCGGTCATGTTTTGATTGACAGCAGACAGCCTGACGCCGGCCAGCTCTTAAAGGGGGAAGGGTCGACTTTGTCTGCTGCCACGCCCTGGATAGTGGAGACCTGCAGCTAGGCCTGAACACTGCTGGTGGACCCAAATAGCGCCTGAAGCCATGCAGAAGGCCCGTGAACTAGCGCAGCGCTTCTCAGAGCATGCATTGAGGGTGCTGCTTAAGGTTTTTGAAAAGAGAAGAGAGATCTTGTGCCTGGACAGTGGCAAGAAGGCTCCCAGGAGGCAGTACAGGAGAGCCTGGAGCGAAATCGCCCACAGGGTGTGATCCACCAGCGATGTCCCCAGGAGTGCGGACCAATGCCGCAAGAAGTACAACGACCTCACTCGGATGGTCAGGGTGAGTACCCTTTCCAGTGTCCTCCTCATCCTTGCATGTGCACCTCACATTATGGGCAAAGGGACCACAAAGGTCTAATGGCCATCCCTCCTCCCGCAGCTATGGCACTGGCATAATCATCAATAGCACTTTCTGCACTTTACACACTGGCCAAGCTATTCGACCATGGGAGGCATTGCAAACAACAACAGGGCACCACACTGGCCATGCTATTCGACCATGGGAGTAAGTGCACACAACAACAGGGCACCACACTGGCCATGCTATTCGACCATGGGAGTAAGTGCACACAACAACAGGGCACCACACTGGCCATGCTATTCGACCATGGGAGGCAGTGCAGACAACAACAGGGCAACACACTGTGTGATAAAAATGATAACTTCCGGGAAGTTATGTCATCACTTCCTGTGAACTATGAACTATGAACTGTGTACATACCTCACTTCCTGTCATATGTCACTTCCTGTTGGACTGGTATAAATACTGGTCTGTTCAGTATTGTAAGAGGCTTCTACCAGAGGCATGATAAAGACCTCTCATGTATATAGTGTGTTTATAAGTTACTTAAAGCTTACTTTAAAGTTACTTGATGGTAAGTCTCCTTTTTCTTACATCAGTTTAAGTAACTTAGTATTTACACTGACAAATACTAGACCTTCAGACAAACTCGGAAGTTAAGGAGCCAGGGAACCACCCATAATGGAGAAAATCCTTAGACCTATTCGTCTGGACTTGGACCCGAATACACCAGCAGCTGGCAGGGTATGGAAGCATTGGTATCGTACTTTTGAAAATTTTCTGGATGAATGTAAAGCGGATGCTCCTGCTAAATTGAAGATACTTGTCAATTATGTGACCCCAAAAGTGTTCGAATATGTTGATGAATGGGATAATTACGAAGAGGTGATTCGGGCACTTAAGAAACTGTATGCGAAGACCCCAAATGAGGTCTATGCTAGACATCTACTGGCCACAGCCCGACAAGGGCCAGGGGAATCAATTGACGAATTCCTGCAAGAACTTCGCAGGCTCAGCGTAGATTGTAACTTTCAGGCAGCCTCAGCTGAGCTGTACCGCCAAGAAATGATTCGTGATGCTTTCATCTGCGGGATTGCCTCTCCATTTATACGCCAGCGTCTACTAGAAAGTAAAACACTTGAGCTACAAAAAGCTTTTGACCTAGCTTGTTCACTGGATTTGGCAAAGAGAAATGCAGACCTCTATCAGCTGCCCAGATCTCGATCTGCTGCTGTAGCTGCAACCAGACAATTCAAGCGGTCTCAGGTGAACCCTATCATGGGGGAATCTAATTCTGATAATTCTGATGAAGAAGAGGAGGACGACCCCACTTTAGCAGCCTCTTGGCAATCTAGGATGGAATGCTTCTTTTGTGGAGATGCTTTTCACCCTAGGAAAACCTGCCCTGCTCGCAATGCAATCTGCAGTTATTGCGGGAAAAAAGGACACTTTGCTAAAGTTTGCCTATCAAGGGCCTCTACGAGGGCCAATCCAGCTAAGGCCTACCGAACTGCCGCAATTAGGGCCTATCAAGATGCTCCAGCTAGGACCTATCAAGCTTCCTCTCGAGCTCTCTCCCGAAGAAGCACACCGAGAGTTTTAGCCACTCTCTGTGCAACGACACCAATTACAGTTGCTTGCCCACAGAACCTGTCTCATGCAGCCACAAAAATTTCAATTAAAGGGCATATCTTAGATGCCTTAATTGACTCAGGAAGTACTGATAGTTTCATTAAGGAACAGATTGTTGCGAAATTGAAAATACATGTCTTCCCATCGGACCAGGCAATTGCGATGGCCCAGTCATCACTTAATACCAGAATCTCCGGCTTTTGTGTTGTTGATATGAGACTTCATGGTCGTATGTATCCCTCCACCCAACTTTCGGTGCTCAAGGACTTATGTAGTGATCTCCTCTTAGGGCTGGACTTCCAAAAACAGCATAAGAAACTCACCATTGAGTTTGGTGGATCCAAACCCTGACTTACTATTTCTAATATACCGTCTAAATTACCATTGTGTGCATTATCAGCAGCTTCACTGGATGAACCCTCATTATTTGCCAGTATTCCGCCTCAATGCAAACCGATAATAACGAAATCGCGGCGCTTTAATCAGGAAGACCAATCTTTTATTGCGGCTGAAATCTCTCAACTTCTAGCAGAGGATATCATTGAACCATGTTCGTCGCCCTGGCGGGCTCAAGTCGTCATTGTCAAGAACCCTCTAAAACCTCACAAACAGCGACTATGCATCGATTATTCGCAAACCATCAATCAATATACCGACTTGGACGCCTACCCATTGCCACGCATTGATGATATGGTTAATAAACTGGCCGAATACAACGTGTTCTCAACTTACGATTTAAAAAGTGCCTATCATCAGTTACCCTTGAAGGTCTCAGATAAGCAGTACACAGCCTTTGAGGCTAATGGACGGCTGTACCAATTTCGTCGCCTCCCATTCGGGGTTACTAATGGAGTGGCTGTCTTTCAACGGGCAATGGATGGCCTGGTTAAGCAGGAAAACCTAAGGGACACTTTTCCCTATCTTGATAACATTACCATTGCAGGACACTATCAACAGGAACACGACTCCAACCTCCAAAGATTCGGGATGCCCTCCATCGCCGTAGTCTGACCCTGAATGAATCCAAATCTGTTGAGTCGCAACCGACCATCAACATCCTTGGCTACTGCGTAGGCAATGGTATCATTAAGCCAGACCCAGAAAGACTTCGCCCGCTCCAAGAGCTCCCGTCACCTAAGAATCCGGCTTCTTTACATCGGGCTCTCGGTCTGTTTGCATACTACGCTAAATGGATTCCTCATTTTTCGGACAAAATCCAACCCTTGCTGCATGCTAGATCATTTCCACTGGGAACAGCGGCTGTTGCAGCCTTTAACCTTCTCAAAAAACAGTTGGAGAAAGCGGCTCTTCACTCCATTGATGAGAATCTCCCTTTCATGGTTGAATGTGATGCCTCGGAGGTGGCGATCTCGGCTACTCTGAATCAGGAAGGTCGTCCTGTAGCATTTATGTCCAGGACCTTACAAGGTGCCGAGCTACATTATCCTCCGGTTGAGAAAGAAGCCACAGCCATCATAGAGGCAGTACGGAAGTGGAACCATTTTCTCGCTCGCCAGCACTTTACATTGATCACGGACCAGCGATCAGTCGCCTTCATGCTCGATAATCGAAAACGAACCAAAATTAAGAATAATAAAATACAACTTTGGAGGATGGAACTGGCCTCTTTTGTTTATACCATTCTCTATCGGCCTGGCAAGGAGAATGTGGCCCCGGACACCCTCACACGGGCATTCTGCTCCACTATGTCATCCTCCACTCTCATGGATGTCCACAATGGTTTGTGTCATCCTGGCGTTACACGCATGCTACATTTCGTACGATCACGGAATCTCCCTTTTTCCACTGGAGATGTAAAGAAATTATGCTCAGAATGCCGGCTTTGTGCGGAATTAAAACCTCAGTTCTTCCGCCCCTCAGATGGTATACTCATACATGCAACCCAACCGATGCAACGACTTAGCATCGATTTTAAGGGCCCAGTGCCCTCTTCAACTCGGAACACATATTTGCTCACCATGATCGACGAATATTCACGTTTTCCGTTTGCCGTCCCCTGCTCCAATATGCTGGCGTCCACAGTAATCTGCTGCCTTGAGCAGGTATTTTCTCTCTGTGGCATGCCGGCTTATATTCACTCAGATCGGGGTCCATCCTTTATGTCAAGGGAACTCAAGGACTACCTCTCAGAACGGGGAATTGCTACATGCAAAACAACACCATACCATCGCATCAGAAATGGGCAGGTAGAGAGTTATAACGGTATCATCTGGAATACTGTACGTCTCGCTTTAAGATCTCGGGGCCTACCAGACCAGCAATGGGAAACAGTGTTTCCGGATGCATTGCACTCTATACGGTCCCTGCTTTCTACAGCCACAAATACTACACCTCATGAGCGGTTCTTTGGATTCCAGCGTCGCTCATCTCATGGGACATCACTCCCGTCATGGCTAACTACTCCTGGACCTGTATTACTCCGAAGATACGTTCGGCCGTCTAAAAATGACCCTCTTGTAGACGAGGTCGAACTAACCGATGCCAACCCCACCTATGCAAACATACGATATTCCGACGGCCGAGAATCTACCGTATCATTACGGGATCTGGCTCCCTGCCCACCAGGACCTAGTGGGACATCGGGTGATGGCATTTCACCAGGAAACTCTTGGGACCTATCGGGTACCCCTCTCCAGGATCCTGATCGGACACCAACTAGCTTGGTGCCGGTAGAACCCCGTGCTCAAGGTTGCGACACTCCCAGTACCGCGCATGAAAGTACTGATCCACCACAGACCAGCTCTGCACCTCCCTCTGAACAGAGGCAGGCCGACTTTGAACCTATTGGGGCTCGTACTCGAAGCCATGATCTCCCCGACCCTTCACAGGGCAATCCAGGCCACACAGACTCTGACCAATGGCCAACCACATGTAAGCGGACCAGCGACACTCTATGACGGGAATCCAAACGGGTGTGACTCTTCCTTGTTCGGCGGCTGCGGACCAAAAGGTAGACCACAGCCTCCTAATCCTGCATGAGGGAAGAATGTGATAAAAATGATAACTTCCGGGAAGTTATGTCATCACTTCCTGTGAACTATGAACTATGAACTGTGTACATACCTCACTTCCTGTCATATGTCACTTCCTGTTGGACTGGTATAAATACTGGTCTGTTCAGTATTGTAAGAGGCTTCTACCAGAGGCATGGTAAAGACCTCTCGTGTATATAGTGTGTTTATAAGTTACTTAAAGCTTACTTTAAAGTTACTTGATGGTAAGTCTCCTTTTTCTTACATCACACTGTACTTAGAGGCCGTCCTTTCTCTTGCAGGCCAAGCTGGCCAAGTATATGAAGACCCGGAATGTCACCGGGGGAGGCCGTGGCCAGTTCCAGGAGCTCAGTGACCTGGAGGAGCGCGTGGCTCGACTCATGCGTGGCCGGGTGGTTGGCCCCTTTGCTATTGGAGATGCCGACCCTGTGCTGGGCCCCAATGGTAAGGACATGACCGTTTGGACCTCTCTCGTTCCCCTTGCGCTTCAGATCAACATCCTTTGCCACTGTCCGACCAATGCGCATAATGCCACGACTCATGCCTCCCTCGCTGACGCCCTGTCCTCACTCTAAAGCTACTCTTGTGCCTTCCTGCTTTCAGCTGGTGAGGAGGAGGTCCATGCAGCTGAGAGTGCCATTCCCTCGGAAGAGGAGGACGACGAGGACCAAGAGGAAGGCGGCACATCGGGGGAACCCTCATCCGCACCAGGGGATGGCAATGGAGGGGACACGTCTTGCCTGGAGGAGATCCAGGGGGAAGTGTTGCAGGGGGGTGCAGCTCCTGGGCCCAGTGGCGTCCAGGCAGGCGGGAAGGGTCGGGCAGCACGTCTGCCTTCTCCCCAGAGGGGGGAAGTGTTGCAGGGGGGTGTAGCTCCTGGGCCCAGTGGCGTCCAGGCACGCGGGAAGGGTGGGCAGCACGGCTGCCTTCTCCCCAGAGGGGGGCAGTGTTGCAGGGAAGGGCAGTTGCTGGGCCCAGTGGCGTCCAGGCACGCGGGAAGGGCCGGGCAGCTCGGCGGCCTTCTCCCCAGATGGAGAGTCCGCCCTCCAGTCCAGAGACGGTCCTCGCCCAGGAGCTGCGCCTCCTTGATGAAATGTCTGCGGCCTCCGAGCGGCGCCACAACGAGTTCATGGGGGTTGTGGGACAGTTGCCTCAGACCATTGAGTCCCTGGCTCATAGTGTGGCCGCTTTCGGGGACTCACAGGCCAGGGGTGTCGAGCAACTCACCGCAGCATAGGCCAGGGGTGTCGACCAACTCGCGGCAGCATAGGACGCGAGTCGCGAGTTCATGAGTGGTGCCGTGCAGACACAGGCTGATCTGATGCGGGCACAGAACAGGGCAGTTCGGGCACTCACTTCTGCCACACTCGCTTTGTCACGGAAGCATCGACAGGGCACCCGCCGCCCTGCTGCAGCACAGCGATCTGGCCTCAACAGATTGCTGCACTTGCTGGAGTGCCAGCCCGGCCGAGTGCCAATGTCTCTGGCGACCAGCGAGCGCCTGGCATCAGCCAGCTTGCACCCATTGCTGCAGCCGCCACTGCCACTCCCCCAGCCAAGGTGCGGCGAGATGCTGCAGAGACTGATGCTGCCCAGCCACAGCTGCAGCAGTCAGCAGCCGGACCCTCCAGGGCCGGACCTCATCTAGGCCGACCCCCAAGGGCATCTGCTGTTACTCATTGTGGCCCTCAGGAGCCTTCCCCCAGCCTTCCAACCCCCACAGGGCCCAGGTTGAGGCGGAGAAACAGGTCGGGCCAGGGCCGGAGAAGCCTGCACAAGGACACGCCCTCTCGGCACACCAAGTAGAGGGTGTCGGCAACTGTTTTTTTTATATGGGGGTGTTTGTGTTCTGGAGGGGGGGGCTTATTTTGGAAAGGCCGAAGATGAACGCCAATTGGATTGACAAGTTTTGTTATTCCTCCCCAGGTTGTGGGAGTGAGATATGTTTGTCACTGTTTTTTGGGGGTCTTGTCTGTTTCTCTGTTTCATGTGGGAAGGGCCCTGAGTTTGTTAAATAAAGCTTTTTATTTATTCAGCTTTTCCAGGTGTCATGTTTCAAGTGGTTGTTGCGTTAACCGGCTGAGGGCTTGCGGAGCGGCTGCATTCAGGTGCGTTCATTGCCACAAGCCATTCCCTGACAGGGGGCCTAGAAGTGTCGTCCAATAAGCCGCCGGCGGACGGCCCTTGGACCTTGTGGCTCCCTTCTGGGCTGGTACTCCTCCTCCTCCTCCTCCTCCTCCTCATGGCCCTCCTGCTCATCCTCCTGAGGTGGTGGCCCAACGTGAGGTGGCAGTGCCTGAGTGCTGCGGATAGCCAGGTTGTGCAGCATGCAGCAAACGACGAGGAACTGGAAGACTCTATCCGGCGAATACTGTAGAGATCCGCCGGATCGTTCCAGGCAGTGGAACCGTTGCTTGAGGACGCCAATCGTTTGCTCTATGATGTTCCTTGTGGCTTGATGGCTTTCATTGTATGCCTCCTCCGCAGGGGTCCTGGGCGTGCAGAGCGGGGTCATGAGCCATGTGCACAAAGGGTAGCCCTTGTCCCCAATAAGCCATCCCCTTGGTGGAGGCTGTGCCTGGAACATGTCAGCCACAGTAGTCTGGCGCAGGATAAATGCATCGTGGCTGCTTCCTGGAAAGCGGGCATTGACAGCTAGGATGCGCTGCCTGTGGTCACACACCAGCTGTACATTGAGGGAATGGTAGCCCTTCCGGTTGCGATAATCCTCGGCATTGTCGATAGGTGCCCGCATAGCCACATGCGTGCAGTCAATGGCGCCCTGCACCATGGGGAAGTCGGCGATCCTGGCAAATCCGACAGCACGCTGCTCCTGCCTCTCTAGGGTCATGGGGAAGGAGATGAATTGGTGTCTCCTTGTGAAAAGGGCATCGGTGACCTGCCGGATGCAGCGATGCACGGCGAACTGGGAGATGTTCGCTATGTACCCAGCAGCGGCTTGGAAGGAGCCGCTTGCATAAAAGTTCAGAGCCACCGTGACCTTCACTTCCACCGACAGAGACGTCCTGCACATCAGCTGTGGACGCAGATCTCTGTGAAGCAGCTGGCAGATCTCTGCAACCACCTCCCTTCTGAAGCGCAGCCTCTTAACACAATGCGCGGCAGTCATGGTGAGATAGGACACCTGCTGCCGGTATTCCCTGAGTGGGTAAGGCCTACGTTGCCGACGCCTGATGGCCCCTCTGCATCTAGGCATGGCTGGCCCTCTCACACAGCGTCTGCTAGCCCTTCGCACATAATGCTGGAACTGAGGGTTGGAACACCATGCAGCCCCCATAATAAACTTGCAAACAGTGAAATCACAAAGAGTCAAATTTCCAAGCTCTGGCCAGAAGCCAAAAATACCTCTCCTATGTTGTCCCGAATCAGTAAGGTCTGTTCCTTGGTCTCTGTCCAGAAATCCAATGTACTAAAGTCATTGCTGCAAAATGGCTGGCCTTTATAGTTCAGTGTAAGTGCCCTTTAATTAGCGCTCCCCGAGGCCCGCAGGGCCTCTGCTGCGTTCCACTTCACAGTTCTAAACAGCGCCACACGCACATTGGGCGGGCGCCACTGAATTTCCGGTTTGGGGCGCACAAGCAGCGTTGCACGACGAAATGACGTCATAAGCTGCGTGCGCAGCTGAGCGGGCGCAAACACTTTGCACCGGTGCTAAATGTCAACTGAAGTTGGGCGTTGGCGCAGACCGCCCGGGCGCTAAGTGCCTCGCGCTGGAAATCTACCCCTCTTATGGCGTTAACGGCTGGCGAACGCAACTGAATTTCTAAGCCATATACTCCACTTTTACATTTTTGTCTCTTCCATTTCATGCAATCAATCGGCTGCACCCCCCATTGCTGTCACTCTCGCACCCACCATCTCTCCATCCTTTCCCCGTTCGCCCTTCCAAACTTGCCGGTTCTACAGCACCTCTCATCTGCTCCTGTGCTCCAATCCGATTAATATAACACGATTATCTTTTTTTCAATCTATCCTATCCAGACAGTGAAAGTTACATTAAGACATGGTTAAGAGAAGATCCCTTCTGTAATAAAAGTGTGGGCGGTGATCTGCACTCTCTGTTCAGGATGAGAGTCAGACGTGTTTCTCATACCATTAGTCTGAGGAACTTGTGTTTAAGAGGGCAAATATTCCATATTGTTCTGTCTTCTTATAACCAGGATAAATTTCAGGCTCAATGCGTCAGGTTTTTTTTATCACACTTTATGCATTACTTACAGCAACTTCCTTCTTGCAATAAACAAGAACCTGCAACACAACTTTCAAAACACTTTATTTGCAACAAAATAAGCTGCAATTGCTGCAAACTTGCAGCAGACTTGGCCTTTCCCTTTCTCTCAACGCATTCCTGCAGAGCCGCCTCTCCACCACCAGATGGTGCTCTTGGCCTTTTCACAACAAATAATACCTTTAGCCACACAACACTGGGAAACTTTACACAACAGGAAACATATTACTCCATAGCGGACACCTTTACAAAGCAGACAAAATCTCTAAACAACAGGGAAAACCTTTATTTAACAAGAAACATCTTTACACAACACGGAGTGTCTTTACAGAGCAGAAAGCACCTTCATGCAATCTCTCTCTTCATCTCTGTCTCTGTTTCCCTGACTGTCTATCTCTCCCTCTTTTTCTCTCGCAGTATCTGTTTTTCACTATGTCTCTGTCTCTCCCTCGTGTTATTCGGTCTGCTGGTCTCTCTCTCTCTCTGGTTTCTTCAGTTTCTTTCTTTGTCCCTCCCTTTGTGTGGCCAGGAAGACCCTTGCTGGTTTTCTGTGTGTCATTTTGTGTCTGTCCCATTGTCGGTGGTGTAATACTGTGTGTCCTTGTGACATTGTGCAGCCATGTGAACCTCCCAACACGGGTGCTGCGGGGTCCGGGTCGCTGGGCTGTTTGAGGGCCATGCTATAGCTTTCAACACAGCCTTGATGCTGAAATTTGTCTCGCTAACACAAAGCTCTGTGGAACAACTGAACATACGCACCAACCGGGATTTAACACCAGCCGACAGCAGAGTTGTGCAGCGGAAGCGTGTTGTGCCCAGAAGTCGATGGATCAAAGCCATCCTCTGCTATTTGCATTCTTATTTTCACCAACAATAAAAACATCTATTGCTGCCCACGATCTTATCACACGTTACTTACACCAACGTCCTGCTTGCAATACACAACATGTATTAATTATGAATTAAATTTACAATGAGTGTGTTCCGACAAACATCTATTTATTGTATTGCCCTGTGACCAGGTAGCTTCTTCTAATCTGGTGGGTTACATCAGAAGAGTGTTTGCCGTCCACGAATTTGATTTCCTTTTGTTTCCCCCTTTTTTTTACAAGACCAAGACACATTTCAATCACCAGTTACTAGTTTCGGAATCCAAAACCAACTGCTGCGGTAGCGTGGCTGAGTGGTCTATCGCGCTGGGTTTAGGTTCCATTTTCTTCCGGGGCATGGGTTCGAATGATATTGCAGTGTTCATAAATTTCGTTGCTTCACTAACAACAGTAAACCGTGCAGGCATGACTTTTTTCAGTATGATGTCACTTTTTCCATCAGTTGTTATTGATAGGAAGATGCGATTTTCAGAATTTCCTCTGGTCCATAAATGGCCTGAATCCAGCATCGAACACTACAAATACCGTCACCCAACCAACTGAATTCACTTATTCAGATATAGCCAACTTTAACATTTTTGTTTCTTCCAATCGATGGACCGCGCCCCCCCCATTGCTTTCACCCTCACATCCACCATCTCTCCGTCGTTTCCCCGTTCGCCCATCCAAACTTGCCCGTTGAACAGTACCTCCCATCTGCTCCGGTGCTCCAATCCGATCAATATAACACGAATAGCCTATCCAGACAGTGAAAGTTATATTAAGACAAGGTGAAGAGAAGATCAATTCGGTATAAACAGATGGTGGTCTGGGCTCTGTGATTTGGATCAGATGTGTTTTCATACCATTAGTCTGAGGAATTTGTTATTAACAGGGATAAATTAAGAATTAAATCTGCTTTCAAGGTTTCAAGAGCAATAAAGAATGTAATGTTTCTCCTGTGGTATAGGCATCTCGTGATGGCTTGATGTAATAATGGGGTGAAGTGCTTGTTTTACTTTCTGCTTGAATCGTTGTTTGTTTATAGCTTTGAATGTGTCTCGGCAAAGGAACCGAAAGGCAGCAGTTAAAATGACGTAAAAACTAGTCATTTGGGATGACGTCATCACTTCCGTAGTCAGATAAATTCGAAACTGTGCAAGGAAATCCCACTGGAATTCCAGTCCATCGCTTCAACAACTCGGCCACGACTACACGACGTCTAACTGCCCACACGCAGCTTCTCATTTGCTGCAAAATCGGTGCCTCTGGTCTGACCGCTCTGGTACATAATCACTTGGGTTCCTGTGGAATAATACGAAATTCAAATCGTTTTTCGACTGTCTCTGTGGAGCAATGGGCCAGCGTGTTCGGCTATTAACTGAAAGTTTAGTCGCTCGAGCCCACCCACTTATATATTGTCTTCCATTCGTTGATATGAACAGTGGTGAGCAAACTGCTGCTGCCTTCCTGCTTTCAATGGGAACAACCGCTTCAGCGATCAGTCTACTGTCAGGCAGCCTGGATATTCTCCTTCCCTTTTACCAATATTGCAAGTGCCGCATTCATGCGATGAAAGTCCAACAGCAAAATCGCCCACAGTAGATAATCCATTCTGTAAACCCTTTTCTACTCTTTGCTCAGTTTAACACTTTCATTGGTAAGAACAGAAAGCTTGAAGGAATAACAATTGCCAGAGGACTTCAGCTAACTTGCATCTCCCCGCACCCGGTTCATGTGACAACAACCAACCAATCACATACAGCTGCGCGAGACCACCCCCATTGTCTGTGTCCAATCAGGGCCTGAGGATTGAGCTGCACCGTCACAAGCAGCTCCAGTACGTTGGAGGGCTCGGTTGTGAGTGGATGACTTATTCCTGTCGCTGGCGCCGCGGCCGAGAAGCGAGCATCCCCTGCAAACTCTTGTTTTCAGCCAAATGCTAGAGGTATGAATTGCTAGTCGCAAAATCTTTGACTCGAGCTGATTTTTTTGCAGTGTTTGAATGCGGCTTACTGGCTCGCACGGGCCGTGTGCTTTTGTATTTGCGTGCGGTTTTCAGTGTGTGATCACTTAACGTTTTGAGACTGAAATGAAGTGTAATGTCTGATTCAAATTGCTGCTTCATATGGCGTTCGGGCAAATTGAGCCAATTCGACACTGCGAACGGGATTCAAATCGCATTTTCTCCCGTGTGCTGTTTTTTTCCTTAATACGGCCGTGTGCGAGTCACAGAAAGGTTTCAAGAATAAATCTGCGGCTGCATTGTATTTCCTGCTGCATGTCCATCCAGTTAAACATTGCTTTCTGTGGTGAAATGAAATCAGCAGACTGTACGAAGGAAGAAAATATAAATTCTTTCAGGGCTTGACTGGGCGGATGATGAGAGGCTGTTTACCCTGTCTGTGGAGTCCAGAACTAGGGGTTCAGAATAACGGGCCGGCCATTTAAGACTGAGATGAGGCAACATTTCTCTAGCCCAGAGAGCTGCGGAGTTTCAGCCATTGAGTTCATTACTAACCGAGATAGATTTGGACATTACGGAAATCAAGGTATATGGGGCTAGGTCGGTCATTTTCAGTTGAGGTAGAGGATCAGGCATGATCTATTGAATGGCGGGGCAGGCTCGATGGCGGCAAGGCCAAATCTTGCTCCTATTTCTTATGTTCTCATGTACTGATCTTGGCCGGCGGGGTTGAGAACTGTGGTTCATCTGGCTTAGTTCATTAAATAAGCATCGCAGTAGGAAGCAGCACAAACTGGAAGATGGCTGCACGGAGGACATTATTTCCTTCACTGGATTGGAAAATAAATCTTTTCGACGGTTAAAATTGCTTTCACGGTTTCAAGAGCATTAAACAATTTCCTGTTTCTCTTGGTGACCAAGGCATTTCGTGATGCCGTTACGTAATAATGGGTTGAAGTGCTGGTTTTACATTGTTTGAACGTAGCCTTGAATGGGTCTCGGCACAGGAACCGAAATGCAGCATTTCGAATGAAATAAAACCTGGTCACGTGGAACAACACCATTATTTCCATAATCGGTAGAATTTGAACCTGACCAGGGAAACCCCAATAGATTTACTAGTCCATCGCCTTAACCATTCGGCCACGACTACCCCGAATTTCGACTGCCACACGCAGCTTCTCAACTGCTGCAAAGTCGGTGCCTCCGCTCTGAACGCTTTGGCAGGTAAGTCATTTCGGATCCTGATGAATAATTGCACTTGCAAGTTTTCTGTCAACTGTCCCTGTAGCGCAATGGGCCAGTTCACCTGTTAACTGAACATTTGGTGGTTCGAGCCCACCCAGCAACATGAGTGGCTTTTATTTTTTGCAAACTTATCTATTGTATAGAAATTGAGCTTTTGATTCCATGAATTGAACAGCGGTGAGCAACTTCGGCTGCCTTCCTGCTTCCAATGGGAACAATCGCTTCATCTATCAGTCATCTGCCAGGCAGCCTGGATATTCTACTTCCCTGAGACCAATATTCCAAGTGCAGCGTTCTTGCCATGAAAATCCAGCTGGAAAATCGGCCACAGTAGATAATCCATTCTGAAAACGCTTTTCTACACTTTTCTCAATTTTAAACTTACATGGATTAGAACGGAAAGCTTGAAACATTAATAATTGCCAGACAACTTCAGCTTCCTTGCATCGCCCCGCACCCTGATCACGTGTCAACAACCATTCAATCACATACAGCGGCGCGAGAACGCTCCCATTTGAATGTGTCCAATCAGGGCCTGAGGATTGAGCTGCTCCGTCACAATCAGCTCCAGTACGTTGGAGGACTCGGTTGTGAGCGGATGACTTGTTCCTGTCGCTGCCGCCGTGGCCGAGAAGCGAGCAGCCCCTGCAATCTCTTGTTGTCAGCCGAATGCTAGAGGTGTGAATTTCTAATCACAAAATATTTAACCCGAGCTAATTTGGTTAATGTGTTTGAACACTAATAAATAGATACAAAAGCAAAATACTGCGGATGCTGGAAATCTGAAGTAAAAAAAGAAAATGCTGGAAATACTCAGCAGGTCAGGCAGCATCTGTGGAAAGAGAAACAGAGTTAACCTTTCAGGTCGAAGACCCTTCCTCAGAACTGGAGTAAGCTGGAGATCGTTGTTTCTTGGAACACACCGATTGTAAATTTAATTCATAATTTATCCCTAAATCAGCAGCACGAATAAAACAGATGAGCTGATCATTATCAAATTGCTGCTTGTGGGAAATGTTGTGCCCAAATTGGCTGCAGCGTTTCCAACATTACAACAATAACTACACTTCAAAATACTTTATTGGTTTTAAAGCGCTGTGGGACATCCTGAGGAGGTGAAAGGCGCTAAGGCAATACATGTCTGAGAAGATCGTGCGAGCCTGAGGGGAAACATTGCAAGATGACAACAAATAATATCGTGGCAACCGTCGGCAGAAAGTCAGTGAGAGGGGAGATATCGAGTCTGAGGGAATAAATAAACAATGGTAGAAAGAAAGATAATCATTTCCATAGGTACATATTATAGAATTTTGCCAATTGTGTTAATAAAATCCTGAGCATAGCCGGCACATTTGATCTTTGTTCTAACGCTCTCACAACTGAACTATTCCTGCTGCATTGAGCCTGAACTTAACAATAATATAAGAGGACAGAATAATATGGGATATTTTCCCTCCTACTCAAAAGTTCCTCAGACTAATGGAATTTAAACCACATCTGACCCTCATCCTGAACACGGAGACCAGCTCAAACCCTGTTTCCAGCGAATAAATCTTCTCTTCTCCTTTCCTTAATATAAAGTGCACTGTCTGGCTAGGTCAGGTTGAGAATATATTCTTGTTATATTGATTGGATTGGAGCGCAGGAGCAGATGGGATGTGCTGTTCAACTGGGAAGTTTGGAAGGGCGAACTGGGAAGAGACTGAGAGATGGAGGGTGTGAGAGTAGCAGCAAGCGTGGCACTGTCGATAGATTTTAAGTAATGGAAGAAATGTTTAACTGAGGCCTGAGACGCTGGAAATCATAAAATAACATTTTGCCGAAAGCGATGTTGTTAAAAACAATATTTGGAGATGCGGGGGATTGAACCCAAGACTTCACACAGGCATGCGTTCTATCACTGAGCTACACCCCCAACTGATGTTGTGTTGTAATGTAGGACAGAAGGACCGGCAGTATTTTCTTTCTAATCACCCTATTTGTTCCAAGTCTGTGCTGAAGTAGGTGCACCTGATGCAACTGTGTGTGAAGAGAAGAATTCTGGCCTCATCACTCCAGGAACAGAGAAAGGGGAAATGAGAAGGAAGACTTGAGGCATTATTTGGCATCTTCCCTCAAGGAAAAATTACACTGAGAGGAGACCTCATATAGGCCTTTATCATTATGGAGGGGTTAAAAACATAGAATATTACATCACAACAGGGGCCATTCAGCTTGTCGTGCCTGTGCCGGCAATTTGAAAAAGCTGTCCAATTTCATCCCATATCCCAGCGTTTATCCCAGCGAGTTATCTTCAAATAAATACCCAAATGCCTATTGAAGTTCCTGTCGAATCTGACTCCACTACCTTTTTAGGTAATGCGTTCCCGCACTTAACAACCGCCTGTGTGCCAATATGTATTACATCAATTACCTCTGCTTACCATTGAACTTGTAAGAGTTTCCCTACATGCTCTATCAAATCCCCTCAAGTTTTTGAATATCTCTAGTAAGCCTCCCTTTAACCGTCTCTGCTCTAGAAGAACAATCCGAGTTTCTCCAATCTCTCCACATAACTAAAATCCCTTAACCCTGGTACCATTCTAGTAAATTTCCTCTGCACCCTCTCCAAGGCCTTGCAATTCTGGCCAAAGTGTATGTCCATAATTGAACACAATACTCCAGCTGAGACTAAACAGTGTTTTAAGAAGGTTTAGTATAACTTCCTTACTTTTCTTCTCTATTGACCTATTGAAAAAGCCCAGCATCCCATATGCTTTTCAACAGCCCTCTTATCGTGTCCTGCCACCTCTAAAGATTTGTGCTCCTGCAGCTCCAGGTCTCTCTGTTCATGCACCCGTTTAAAATTGTACTATTTCGTTCACATTGCCTCAACTCATTCGTCCTAACAAAATATATCACGTCACACTTCTTTGCATTAACTTCCATCTGCCATGTGTTTCCCCATCTTTCTTGAAGGCGATCAGAGAGTCAGCACCCACAACACCGACCGGCAACGCATTCCTGAGGCTCAATGCTCTCTGGGAAAAGTAACCCCGCCTAAAGTTCAGTCTATTCCACTCTCTGTGTCAAGCTGAGAATATCTTCCTGTTATATTGATCGGATTCGAGCAGGTGGGAGGTGCTGTTCCACCGGTAAGTTTGGAAGGACGAACGGGGAAGCGGCGTTGAGATTGTGAGTGTCAGAGTGGCAGCAAGGAGGACGAGGTCGATGGGTAGTAAGAAATGGAAGCAGCAACATTTTAAAGGTGGTGGAATCTCTGAGTAAGTGAGACACAGCGGCGTGTGGAGACGTGTGAGTGAACGGAAATGTCAGCATCGAAAGTTTAACAGTGGCATATATATTGTCAAAACTGGCCAGCCTGCACAGTGTAATGCTCTTATCGACGAAATTTACAAAAAACACAATATCTGGCAGCGGTAGGATTATCCAAAGAACAGAAATCCAATAACCCTGGTATCATTCTAGTAGATCTCCTCTGCACCCTCGCCAGGGCCTTGCCATCCTTCCCAAAGTGTACACCCATAATTGAACAGTCATAAATTTCGTTGCTTCACCAATAGCAGTAAACCCTGCAGGTAAGCGATTCTGCACATTATCATATCACTTCTTCACCATTTTGCTCAGGGATGTCCATGCTATCATTTTCCTTCAGTAGATATTGACAGGCAGAAACGATTTGCAAAATTTCCTCTGGTCCATAATTGGCCTGAATCCAGCAGCAGACACTACAATCACCGTCATCCAACCTACTGAATTCAGACCGTTCACTCACTCGTCTCCATGGCCACTGTGACTCACTTATTCAGATATCCACCACTTTTTCATTTTTGCTTCTTCCATTTCTTACAATCACGACGTGAATGGATTCTTTAGCACTATCAAACCCATCTACGGCCCAAGTACCCAAGGTCCTATCCCACTGCGGGCCAAGAACGCAGAGGAACTCATCAAAGACAGGGAGGCACTCAGTGCCCGCTGGAAGGAACACTTCAAAGATCTCCTTAAACGAGACTCAGCCTTCGACATGGGTGTCCTAAACTCCATCCTGCAGCATGCTACCCGCCACCACCTCGGCACAAGCCCAGCCCAGCATGTGGTTGGAAAGGCCATCCGACAACTGAAGAACAACAAGGCCTCAGGAGCAACTGGAATCCCCGCCGAGACACTAAAGCATGGCGGAGAAGCACTACTGGCTCATATTCATGAACTCATTTCTCTTATCTGGAAGTCGGAGAGCATGCCAGGGGATCTCAGAGACACCGGAATTGAGACCATCTTCAAGAAAGGTGACAATCCGATTACGCTAATTAGAGAGCAGCATCCCTGCTGTCTGCCACAGGGAAAGTCATTGCAAGGATCGTCCTCAATCGCCTTCTCCCAATGGCTGAAGAGCTCGTCCCAGAGCCACAATGTGGATTCCGCCCACTAAAGGGCACAATGGACATGATCTTCACCGCGCACCAATTACAAGAGGAATGCAGGGAACAGCACCAGCAGCTGTACATGGCCTTCTTTGACCTCACAAAACCTTCGACAATGTCAACTGTGAGGGATTATGGAGTGTCCTCCTCAAATTCTGCTGCCCTCAAATGTTTTTCACCATCCTCCACCTGCTTCATGATGACATGCAAGCGGTGATTCTGACCAACGTTTCCACCAGAGACCCAATTCACGTACGGACCGGGGTCAAACAAGGCTGTGTAATCTCACCAATGCTCTTCTCGATCTTCCTGGCTGCAATTCTCCATCTCCCTCAGTAAGTTCCCCGTGGGGGTGGAGCTCATTTGCAGAACAAACGGGAAATTATCCAACCTCCGTCGCCTCCAGTCCAGATCCAATGTCGTCCCATCCTCTGCCATCGATTTAAAGTATGCAGATGACGCTTGCATCTGTGCACAATGTGAGGACGAACACCAAAACAGCGTCAAAAACTTTGCCGAAGCATACGACAGCATGAGCCTTAGACTAAACATCCATAAGACAAAGGTCCTCTACCAACCTGCCCCCACCACACAGTGCTGCCCCCGGATTATCAAAATCCAAGACAAGGCCTTGGACAATGTGGACCACTTTCCATGCCTCGGGAGCCTACTGTCAACAAGGGCAGACATCGATGACGAATTCCAACACCGCCTTCAGTGTGCCAATGCAGCCTTCGGCCGCCTGAGGAAGAAAGTGTTTGAAGACCAGGAACACAAACCCGGCACTAAGCTCATGGTCTACAGGGCAGCATTGATACCTGCCCTGCTGCATGCATCAGAGTCATGGACCATGTACAGCAGGCAACTCAAAACACTGGAGAATTACCAACAACGCTGCATCCGCAAGGTCCTGCAAATCCATTCAAAGAATAGGTGCACCAACGTCAGTGTTCTTGCTTAGGCCAACATCCAGAGCATCGAAGCTTTGATCACGCTCAATCAGCTCCGATGGATGGGTCGCATCGTCCGCATGTCAATCCGAGACTCCCAAAACAAACACTCTACTTGGAGCTCCGACATCGCAAGCGAGCCCCAGGTGGGCAGGGGAAACAATTCAAGGACAACCTCAAAGCCTCCTTGAAAAAGTGCAACATCCCTATCGACACGTGGGAATCCCTGGCCTAAGACCGCACAAAGTGGAGAACAAGCATCCCGGAAGGCACCGCGCACCTCAAGTCTCTTCCTCAGGAGCAATCGGAAGCCAAGCGCAAACAGCAGAAGGAGCGCTCGTCAACCCAAGCACTTCAACCACCCGCCCCATCAACGAACGTCACAGAGACGGTACGTCCCGCATTCGACTCATCAGTCACCTGAGAACTAATTTTTCATGTGGAAGCAAGTCCGAGGTAATGCCTAAGAAGAAATTTCAGTGGAAGCGTGCTGAGCCCATAACCCAGAGTTCGATGGATCGAAACCAAAATATGATATTTGCATTCTTATTTTCACCAACAATAAGAACATCTACTGGTACTCATAATCACATCGCACTTATTTTTTTATCACATTTTACACTTTACTTATACCAACTTCCTGCTTACAGTAAACACAAATACCTGCAACACAAATTTCAAATCAACTCACTTTTATTCGCACCAAAATAAGCTGCAAATGCTGCAAACACGCAGCAGCCTTGTTTTCACCTTTCTCTCAACCCATTCCTGCAGCGCCAGCACTCCAAAACCAGATGGTGACCTTGGCCATCTGAAACACTGGCACATGGTCACAGTGAGGAGACGAACAGCAACACAGAACACATTTAAACAACAGGGAACACACTTACACAGCAGCGAATACATTTACACCACAGGGAGCGCATTTACACCTTTCAGTATTATGACACATCTTCACCATTTTGTTCATGGATGTCCATGCTAACCTTTTCCTTCAGTTGTTATTGACAGGCATATACGATGTGCAGAATTTCCTCTGGTCGATAATTGACCTGAACCCAGCACCGAACACTACAAACACCGTCACTCAAACAACCTAATTCAGATCGTTTACTCAATCGTCTCCACACCTGCTGCACCTCACATGTTCAGATATATACTACATTTGCATTTTTGTTTCTTCCATTTCTTACAATCAGTCGACTGCACCCCCCATTGCTGCCACTCTCGCACCCCCCATCTATTCACCGTTAGGCCGTTCGCCCTTTTAAACGTGCCAGTTGAACCGTACCTGCCATCTGCTCCTGTGCTCCAATCCGATTAATATAACACGAATATTTTTTCAATCTAACCTATCGAGACTGTGAAAATACATTAAGACAAGGATAAGAGAGGATCCGTTCTCTATAAACAGGTGGTGAGCAGGAGTCTGTGTTCAGGATTAGGGTCAGATGAGTTTTCCATTCCAGTAGTCTGCGGAACGTGTGATTAGGAGGGCAAATATTCCCTTTTATTGTCTCCTTTTATAATTGTGATAACTTTCACGCTCAATGCGGCAGGAATAGTTCAGTTGAGAGAGCGTTAGAAGGATGATCACAATGTGCCATCTATGCTCAGAATATTATTACCACAATTCGCACAATTCTGAAATATTTCTCTATGGAAATGGTTGTCGTTCTTTCTACTGTTGTTTCTTTCTTCCCTCAGGCTCGTTCTCTCCGCTCTCACTGACTCTCTGCCGCCGGTTCTCCCCTTTTATTTGTTGTCCTCTTGCACTGTTTCCCATCAGGTTCGCATGCTCCGCTCAAACTTGCACTTCCTTAGCGCCTTTCAACACCTCAGGTCGTCCCAAGGCGCTTTACAGCGAATGAAGTATTTTAAAGTGTATCAATATAACAACAATATATTCTCAGCCTGACACAGAGAGAGGAATGAATTCGACTTTAGGCAGTGTTACTTTTCCAGAGAGCAGCAACGCGTTGTGGCTGGTGTTGTGTGTACTGATTCTCTGATCGCCTTCAAGAGGGATGGGAAATCACATGGCAGATGAAGTTTAATGCATAAAAATGCACCGTAATATATTTTGGTAGGACGGATGAGGTGAGACAATGGCCCAGAAATTCGTGTCGGGGGCTTCCCGCGGGTGCAAGCCCCCGACCTACACTTACCTAGCGCGCCGGCAGTTGAGGCCTGGGCCTGCATGGATTTCCTGTCTGTGGCCCGGTCCAGCTCCCGGCGCGCTGTGCTTGCGTGATCCAGTGGCGTAGTTAGTGCGATGCGTCAGCTGGGATCACGTGGTCACTGGGCAACCAATCGGAGGAGGGAAATGTCGATTCATCAGTTTGACAGAAAGAATGACAAACTCATGAAAACTCCGGGCGCCCAAAACAGTAAATGTGAAAAAAATCAACTATAAATAACATTAAATAACTATTTTAAACTATAATTTAAGTTTTTGAAAAAAATAATTTTATAAAAAATCGGGGCTAAAAATACACTCACCTTACTGTAAAGTATTTAAAAATGATAAACCTGTGGAAAAAATGTTCAATTTTAATTAATTGACCATTTACCTTTTAAAATGAAGTCCTTAAGTCTGGTTTTTAAATGTGCAAAAAGTAGAGGCCTTCACGCACTGGCAAACCTGTAAAAAAAGAGGAAGTTCAACGCGCACGTGCAGATTCCTGTGCGCACGCATTCGACCCCTTGGTTCAGAGGATCGGAAATGCCAGTTTCCCCCGCATGCGTAGTGCATGCAAGAAACTGACAACTCCATCGGGTCCACGCGTGAGTACTCCGTCCGTACTCACGTCTTGGGACCCGAATTTCTTGGCCAATATGAACGAAATTGTACAATTTTAAAGGGGTGCATGAAAAGGGAGATCTGGAGGTCTATGTGCACAAATCTTTGAAGTTGGCAGGACACGATCTGTTAAAAAGCATATGGCATGTGTGGCTTTAACAATAGAGGAATAGAGAAGAAAAGTTAAGCAGTTATGCTAAATCTTCATAAAGCACTGGTTAGCTTCAGCGGGAGTATTGTGTTCAATTATGGGCATACACTTTGGGAAGGATGGCAAGGGCTTGGAGAGGGCGCTTAGGAGATTTACTGGAATGGTACCAGGGTAAAGGCATTGCATTTATGTGTAGAGATTGGATAACCTGGGATTGTTCTCCTTAGAGCATAGACTGTTAAAGGGAGGCTCAATAGAGATATTCAAAAACATGAGGGGGTTTGACAGAGCAAGTAGGGAAACTATTTCCTCTGGCAATTGGAAAGTTAACCAGAGGTCATGAATGTAATTTATATTGGCGCACAGACGCTTGTTAAGTGCTGGAACGCAATACCTGGAAAGGTATTGGAGTCAGATTCGACAGCAACTACAAAATGCAATTCGACATGTTTTTGAAGAAAACTCGTAAGGTTGTGGGAAAAACGCTGGGGTATGCGATGAAATTGGACAGCTCTTTCAAAGAGCCAGCACAGGCAGGACAGGCCGAATGGCCCCTATTGTGCTGTAACATTCCATGAATTGAACCCATCCATAATGTTAAAGGCCTACATGAGTGCTACTCTCAGTCTACTTTCTCCTAGAGGGAAGAAGCCAAATAGTTCCAAAAGACTTCCTTCTCATTTCCCCATTCACTGTTCCTGGAGTGACGGGCCCAGAATTCTTCTCTTCACCCACAGTTGCATCAGGTGCTCCTTCATCAGCACAGACTTAGAAGGCAAAGGGAGATTAGAAAGAAAATGCTGCCAGGTCTTCTGTACTAAATTACATCAAAAAGCCAGTTGGGGATGTAGCTCAGTGGGCGAGCGCATGTTTTGCATGTATGAAGTCCTGGGTTCAATCTCCAAATGTTGCTTTTTACTGCATCGTTTTTGGCAAAATGTTCTCTTAGGCTTTACAGGATCTGAGACCTCGGTTAAACATTTCTTCAAGTTCTTACAATCTATCGACCGCGCCACACTTGCTGCCACTCTCACACCCACCATCACACAGCTGCTTCCACGTTCGCCCTCCAAACTTCCCTGTTGAACAGCGCATCTCATCTGGTCGTGCGCTCCAATCCGATTAATAAAACAGGAATATATTCTCAACCTATCCGATCCAGACAGTGAATGTTGCATTAAAACAAGGTTAAGAGAAGATTCATTGTCTATAAACAGGTGGTGAGCTGGTCTCCGTGTTGAGGATGATAGTCAGATGTGGTTTAAATTCCATTAGTCTGAGGAAATTGTGTATAGGAGGTCAAATATCCCGTATTATTCTCTCCTCTTATAATTATGGTAAATTACAGGCTCAATGCGGCCAGAATAGTTCAGTTCAGAGAGAGCATTTGACCGAAGATCAAATGATAACGTCTTTCCTCGGAAAGTTATTACCACAATTGGCAAAATTCTCAAATATTGCCACGTGGAAATTATTACCTTTCTTTCTTTCTACCATTGTTTCCTTCTTCCCTTAGGTTCGTTCTGTTCACTCTCGCTGACTCACTGCCGCCGGTTCTCCCGCTTTCATTTGTTGTCCTCTTGCACTGTTTCCCCTCAGGCTCGCATGCACTGCTGAAGCTTGCATTCTTTTAGCGCCTTTCACAAACTGAACGCGGCGCAAAGCGCTGTACAGCCAATGAAGTATTATAAAATGTAGTTCCTGTTGTATTGTAGGAAACGCCGCAGAAATTTTGCACACAGCAATCTCCCATACGCAGCAATGTGATAATGACCAGATAACTCTGTTCTTTTTCATACAGTTACATTATGGATACATATTGAATTCAATTTACAATTGTTGTGTTCAAACATCCATCTATTTATTGATGATGCCCTGTGAAAAAGTAGTTTCTTCTGATCTAGTGTTTTGCAATACTCAGAAGAAAGTTTGCCATCGACTACTTTAATTTCCTATGTTACACTTTTGCAATATAAAGCCCCTTTTCAATCACTAGTCATTAGATTTAGAAGCAATCAGTTTTCCTGTGCTAGCATGGCCGAGCGGGTTGAGCCGCTGGATTAACACTGTAGTGTTTTTCAAAGGTGTGAGCTCGAACTGCACGGTTGCTAATTGTTGCAGCATTTATAAATTACGTCGCTTGAGAAAAAGCGTTATACTGTGCAGGCTTGTCGGTTTTCCCATATCTATATGACTTCTTAAACTTTTGATGCAATAATTTTTGTTCACTCACACGTCTCTACGCGGGCTGTATCTCAGTTACTCAGATTCCATCACTTTTACAATTGTGCTGCGCTCCTTGCTGCCACCATCTCACCGCCGCTTCCCTGTTCGCCCTTCAAAACTAATGGGTTGAACAGCACCTCCAATCTGCTCCTGCACTCCATTCCGATTAATGTATCAGGAATATATTCTCAAGCTGACACAGAGGGAGAAATAGACTGGATTTTAGGTGCTGTTACTTTTCCAGAGAGCAGTAATGGGTTGCACTCCGGTGTTGTGGGTGCTGACTCTCTGATCGACCTCAAGAAGATCAGAGGGCTGTTAAAAAGCATATGGGATGGTTGGCTTTCTCTATAGCGCAATAGAGAAGCAAAGTAAAGGAGTTATGCTGAACCTTCTTAAAACATTGGTTTAGTCTCAGCTGGAGTATTGTGTTCAATTATGGACATACACTTTGGCCAGAATTGCAAGGCCTTGGAGAGGGCGCAGAGGAGATTTACTAGGATGGTACCAGGTTTAAGGGATTTTAGTTATGTGGAGAGATTGGAGAAACTCGGATTGTTCTCCTAGAGCAGAGACGTTTAAGGGAGGCTCAATCGAGATATTCAAACATGAGGGGGTTTGATAGTGCATGTAGGGAAAATATGACAAGTGGAATGATAACCAGAGGTAATGGATGTAAAATATATTGGCGCACAGACGGTTGTTAAGAGCAGGAACGCATTACCTAAAAAGGGAGTGGAGTCAGATTCGAGAGCAACTTGAAAAGGCAATTGGACATTTATTTGAAGATAACTCGCAGGGCGGTGGGAAGAACGCTGGGGTTTGGGATGAAATTGGACAGCTCTTTCAAGAGGCACAGGCACGACAGGCCGAATGGCCCCTGTTGTGATGTCATATTCTATGACTTTAACCCCTCAATAATGGTAATGTCCTAGATGATGTCTCCTCTCTGTCTACTTTTTCCTTGAGGGAAGATGCCAATTAATCCCTCAAGTCTTCCTTCTCATTTCCTCTTTCGCTGTTCCTGGAGTGATCAGGCCAGAATTCTTCTCTTCACACACGGTTGCATCAGGTGAACATACTTCAGCACAGATTTGGAACACAAAGGGAGATTAGAAAGATAATACTGACGGTTCTTCTGTCCTACTTTAAAACAAAACATCAGCTGGTGATGTAGCTCAGTGATAGAATGCATGCCTGTATGAGGTCCTGGGTTCAATCACCCTTACCTCCAAATATTGTTTGTAACACCTTCGTTTTCGGCAAAATGTTATTTTATGAGTTCCAGCGTCTCAGGCCTCGGTTAAACATTGCTTCCATTACTTACAATCTATCGACTGTGCCACGCTTGCTGCCACTCTCAAACCCACCTCTCTCCGCCGCTTCCCCGTTCGCCCTTCAAAACATCCCATCTGCTCCTGCGCTCCAATCTGATCAATATAACAAGAATATATTATCAACCTGACCTAGCCAGACAGTGAATGAAGGAATTTATCCTCATCTCAATCCTAAATGGCCGGACACTTATTCTGAAACGTTGAACCACGGTTCTGAATACCACAGCCAGGGTAGACAGCCTCTCAGTATCCGGCCAGTCAAGGCCTGAAAGAATTTATGTGTTCTTCCTTCGTACAGTCTGCTGATTTCATTTCACCACAGAAAACAATGTTTAACTGGATGGACACGCAGCAGGAAATTGAGCTCAGATTTATTCTCCAACCACTTTCTCTGACCAGCACGCGGTCGTATAAAGGGGAAAAACAGCACACGAGAGAAAAGGTGATTTGAATGCCGTACGTAGTGTCGAATTGCCTCAATTTGGCCAAACGCCATATGAAGCAACAAGTTGAATCAGACATTGCACTTCGTTTCAGTCTCAAAACGTTAAGCGATCACACACTGAAAACCGGACGCAAAAAGAAAAGCACAAGGCCCGTGTGAGTCACTAAACTGCATCCAAACACAGCAACCAAAGCAGCTCGTGTCAAAGATTTTGTGATTCGAAATTCATACCTCTAGCATTTGGCTGAAAACAAATGATTGCAGGGGCTGCTCGCTTCTCTGCCGCGGCCCCAGCGACAGGAACAATTCGTCGACTCACAAATGAGTCCTCCAACATACTGGAGCTGATTGTGACGGTGCAGCTCAATCCTCAGTCCCTGATTGGACACATTCAAATGGGGGTGTGCTCACGCCGCTGTATGTGATTGGTTGGTTGTTGTCACGTGATCAGGGTGCAGGGCGATGCAAGGAAGCTGAAATTGTCTGGCAATTGATATTGCTTCAAGCTTTCCGTTATAATCCATGTAAGTGTAAAATTGAGGAACGTGTAGAAAATGGATGATTTTCCAGCTGTATTTTCATGGAAAGAACGCTGCACTTGGAATAGTGGTATAATGGAAGTAGAATATCCAGGCTGCCTGGCAGAAGGCTGATCGCTGAAGCGATTGTTTCCACTGGAAGCAGGAAGGCAGCAGCAGTATGCTCACGACTGTTTATTCCACGGAATCAAAGACTCCATTTTTATACCATAGATATGTTTGAAAAATTTAAAGCAGCTTATGTTCTTGCATGGGCTCGAACCACCAACTTTTCGTTTAATAGCCAGAACGCACTGGCTCATTGCGCCACAGAGACAATGAAGGAATAGCAACTGCAATTATTCCACAGGAACCCAAGTGATTATGTACCAGAGCGTTCACAACAGAGGCAGCGATCTTGCAGCAAATGAGAAGCTGCGTGGGTCCAACCGACTGCCCGGGTAATTGTGGTCAAGTGGTTAAGGCGATGGACTTAAAATCCATTGGAGTTTCTCCGCACAGGTTCATAATCCTGTCGACTATGGAAATTAAAACGTCGTCCCAAGTGACCCGTTTTTACTTCATTTTAACTGCTGCCTTTCGGTTCCTGTGCTGAGGCATATTCAAAGCTACAACAACGATTCAAGCAGAAAGTAAAACAAGCACTTCACCCATTATTACATCACGGCATCACGAGAGGCCTAGGCCACAGGAGAAAGACTACATTGTTTAATGCTCTTGAATCGTGAAAGCAATTTTAACCGTCGAAAATATTTATTTTGCAAGCCATTGAAGAAAATACACGTCGTCCAGGCAGTCATCGTCCAATTGGTGCTGCTTCCTACGGCGATGCTTATTTAATGAACTAAACCAGACGATCCACAGTTCTCAACCCCGCTGGCCAAGGTCGGTACATTAGATCATAAGAAATAGGAGCAGGATTTGGCCGTGTGGCTGTCGAGCCTGCTCCGCCATTCAGTAAGATCATTTCTGATTCTCTACCTCAACTGAAACTTACCGACCTCGCCCCATATACCTTGATTCCCGTAATGTCAAAATCCATCTCGGTTAGTAATGTACTCAATGGCTGAACAGCCACAGCCCTCTGCGGTAGTAAATTCCAAAGCTGCACAATCTTTAGAATGAAGACATTTCTCCTCATCTCAATCCTAAATGGCCGGCCTCTTATTCTCAACTTTCTCCCCTAACTCTGGACTCCACAGCCAGGGTAAACAGCCTCTCAGCATCCGCCCAGTCAAGCCCTCAAAGATTTTATATGTACTTCCTTCATACAGTCTGCTGATTTCATTTCACCACAGAAAATAATGGGACTCAAGGCGGATAAATCACCTGGACCTGATGGCTTACATCCTAGGGTCTTGAGGGAAGTGGCGGTTGGGATTGTGGATGCATTGGTAATAATTTTCCAAAACTCCCTGGACTCAGCAAAGGTCCCGGCAGACTGGAAAACTGCTAATGTAACACCCTTATTTAAAAAGGGCAGTAGACAGAAGGCTGGAAACTGTAGACCGGTTAGCCTAACATCTGTGGTAGGTAAAATTTTGGAGTCCATTATTAAGGAGACAGTAACAGGACATTTGGATAATCACAATTTAATAGGGCAAATTCAGCATGGTTTTATGAAGGGGAAGTCATGTTTGACAAATTTGCTGGAGTTCTTTGAGAAAGTAACATATAGGGTGGATAAAGGGGTACCAGTGGACGTAGTGTATTTAGACTTCCAAAAGGCATTTGACAAGGTGCCACACAGAAGATTATTGCTTAAGATAAAAAATCATGGGATTGGGGGTAATATTCTGGCATGGATAGAGGATTGCCTATCTAACAGAAGGCAGAGAGTTGGGATAAATGTTTCATTCTCAGACTGGCAAACAGTAACTAGTGGTGTTCCGCAGGGGTCAGTGCTGGGTCCCCAACTCTTTACATCCTATATTAACGATTTGGAGGAGGGGACCGAGTGTAACATATCAAAGATTCTAGATTATACTAAGATGGGAGGGAAAGTAGTGAGTGAGGAGGGCATAGAAAACCTGCAAAGGGACATAGACAGGCTAAGTAAATGGGCAGAGATTTGGCAGATGGAATACAATACTGGAAAGTGTGAGGTTATGCACTTTGGCAGGAAAAATCGTAGAGCAAGTTATTATCTTAATGGCAAGAAACTGGAAAGAACTGAAGTACAAAGGGATATGGGGGTCCTGGTGCACGAAACTCAAAAGATTAGTATGCAGGTGCAGCAAGTGATTAAGAAGGCCAATGGAATGTTGGCTTGCATTGCTAGAGGGATAGAATATAAAAAAAGGCAGATATTGCTTCAGTTGTACAAGGTATTGGTGAGACTGCACCTGGAATACTGCGTACAGTTTTGGTGTCCATACTTAAGAAAGGACATACTTGCTCTCGAGTCAGTACAAAGAAGGTTCACTCGGTTAATCCCGGGGATGAGGGGATGGACATATGAGGAGAGGTTGAGTAGATTGGGACTCTACTCATTGAGTTCAGAAGAATGAGAGGCGATCTTATTGAAACATATAAGATTGTGAAGGGGTTGGATCGGGTGGATGCGGGGAGGATGTTCCCGATGATGGGTGAAACTAGAACTAGGGAGCATAGTCTTAGAATAAGGGGCTGCTCTTTCAAAACTGAGATGAGGAGGAACTACTTCACTCAGAGGGTGGTAGCTCCAAGGAATATGCTGCCCCAAAAAGCTGTAGAAGCTACATCATTACATAAATTTAAAACAGAAATAGACAGTTTCCTAGAAGTAAAGGGATTTAAGGGTTATGGGGAGCGGGCAGGAATTTGGACATGAGTCATAGAGTTACACAGCACAGAAAGAGGCCCTTCGGCCCATCGTGTCTGCGCCGTCCATCAAGCCCTGTCCAATCTCATCCCATTTTCCAGCATTTGGTCCATAGCCTTGTATGCAATGGAATTTCAAGTGCTCATTCAAATGCTTCTTGAATGTTGTGAGGGTTCCTGCCTGTACCACCCTTTCAGGCAGTGAGTTACAGACTTCAGCAACCCTCTGGGTGAAAAAGTTCCTCCTCAAATCCCCTCTAAACCTCCTGCCCCTTACCTTGAATCTATGCCCCCTTGTTATTGACCCCCCTACTAAGGGGAAAAGTTCCACTTTATCTACCCTATCTATGCCCCTCATCATTTTGTACACCTCAATCAGGTCCCCCCTCAGCCTTCTTTGCTCCAAGGAAAACAACCCCAGCCTGTTTAGCCTTTCTTCGTAGCTGAGGCGCTACATCCCAGGTTACATCCTGGTTAATCTTCTCTGCACCCTCTCCAAAGCAATCACATCCTTCCTATAGTGAGGCGACCAGAACTGCACACAGTACTCCAGCTGTGGCCTTACCAGCGTTTTGTACAGCTCCATCATAACCTCCCTGCTCTTATATTCTATGCCTCGGCTAATAAAGGCAAGTATCCCATATGCCTTTTTAACCACCTTATCTACCTGATCCGCTGCCTTCAGGGTTCTATGTACATGTACACCAAGGTCCCTCTGACCCTCTGTGCTTCCTAGGGCCCTACCACTCATTGTGTATTCCCTTGCCTTATTTGTCCGTCCAACATTCATCACCTCTCACTTTTCAGGGTTAAATTCCATTTGCCACTTTTCCGCCCATCTGACCAACCCGTTTATATCGTCATGTAGCATGAGGCTTTCCTCCTCGCAATTTACCACCCCACCAATTTTCGTGTCATCTGCGAACTTACTGATCATACCTTTTACATTCTCATCCAAATCATTTATGTATATCACAAACAGCAAGGGAACCAGCACCGATCCCTGAGGTACCCCACTGGACACAGGCTTCCAGTCACAAAAGCAACCTTCGACCATCAGCCTCTGCCTCCTGCCACTCAGCCAGTTTAGGATCCAACGTGCCAAGGCACCCTGGATCCCATGGGCTCTTACCTTCTTGACCAGTCTCCCATGCGGGACTTTGTCAAAAGCCTTACTGAAATCCATGTATACCACATCCACAGCATTTCCCTCATCCACACACCTTGTCACCCCATCGAAAAATTCAATCAGATTGGTCAGACATGATTTACCCTTGACAAAGCCATGCTGACTATCCCCGATTAATCCTTGCCTCTCAAAGTGGAGACTAATTTTGTCCCTCAGAATTTTTTCCAATAATTTCCCTACCACAGATGTTAGGCTCACTGGCCTGTAATTCCCGGTTTATCTCTGCTACCCTTCTTGAATAATGGTACTACGTTAGCTGTTCTCCAGTCCTCTGGTACATCCCCTGTGGCCAGAGAGGTTCTGAAAATTTGTGTCAGAGCCCTTGCAATCTCCTCTTTTGCCTCACACAGCAGCCTGGGATACATATCTTCCGGGCCTGGGGATTTATCCACTTTTTGGCCTGCTAAAACCTCTAGTACCTCCCCCCTCTCAATGCTAATATGTTCAAGTATATCACAGTCTCCTTGCCCGATTTCTATGTCTACATCGTCTTCCTCCATAGTGAACAACAGATGAAAAAGATTCATTTAAAACCCCGCCTACATCATCTGGCTCTACACAAAGATTGCCACTTTGGTCCCTAATGGGCCCTACCCTTTTCCTGGTTATCCTCTTGCCCTTAATATACTTATAAAACATCTTAGGATTTTCCTTTATTTTGCTCGCCAGTGTTATTTCATGTCCCCTCCTCGCTCTCCTAATTTCTTTTTTAAGTATGCCCCTGCACTTTTCATACTCCTCTAGGACTTCCTCCGTCTTTAGTCTTTTGTAACTGCCAAAAGCCCCCCTTTTTTTCCTAACGCATTTTTGTATATTCCTTGTCTTCCAAGGTTCCCTTTGCTTGTTGTTACCACCCTTGACCTTTATGGGAACATGTTGGCGTTGTACTCTCTCTATTTCCCTTCTGAAACTCTCCCACTGCTTTGATGTGGATTTTCATATAAGTAGCTGCTCCCAGTCCATTCTGGCCAGATCCTGCCTTATCATATTAAAAGAGGCCTTTCCCCAATTTACAACCCTTATTTCCGGGCCGTCTTTGTCTTTTTCCATGACCACCTTAAATCTCACCCAATTATGGTCACTGTCGCCAAAATGCTCTCCTACTGACACTTCCACCACTTGCCCGGCTACATTCCCTAGAATTAGGTCCAGTACCGCCCCTTCTCTTGTAGGACTTTCTACACGCTGGCTCAAAAAGCTCTCCCGGATGCACTTTAAGAATTCTGCACCCTCTAAGCCTTTCACACTCTGACTATCCCAATTAATATTGGGGAAGTTGAAATCCCCCACTAATATTACCCTATTATTTTCGCACTGCTCTGAGATTTGCCTACATATCTGTTCCTCTATCTCCCCCTGAATGTTTGGGGGCCTATAGTACACTCCCAGCAAAGTGCTTGCCCCCTTTTTGTTTTTAAGTTCTACCCATATGGCCTCATTAGAGGAACCCGCTAATATATCATCCCTCCTTACAGCAGTAATTGACTCCTTAATTAATATTGCCACACCCCCTCCCATTTTACACCGCCCTCTGTCTCGCCTGAAGATTCTATACCCCGGAATATTGAGCTGCCAGTCCTGACCCTCCCTCAACCATGTCTCCGTGATAGCAACAATATCGTACTCCCATGTGTTCAACAACAACTTCAATTCATCCACCTTATTTGCAAGACTCCTTGCATTAAAACAAATGCTTTCCAGCCTTGCCATATTCCCTTTTGCCTTCAATATTTGCTCTGCCTTCCCAGCTGGCTTGTTTTTTCCTCCGTATTCACCCCCTACTATAGCTCCACCCTGTATCCCATCCCCCTGCCAAGTTAGTTTAGGTTCGGATCGGTCATGGCCCTGTGGGTAGCGGAGCGGGCCCAGGGGCCGTATAGCCTGATCCTGCTCCTATTTCGTGTGTCTAATTCTGTTAGATTCAGGAGATGGTTCTGTGATAGTTGATTGGCGGTTAGGATCAGATCAGCCATGATCTTATTGAATGGCGGAGCAGGCTCGAGGGTCCAATTGGCCTACTCCTGCTCTTATTTCTTATGTTCTTATGTTCTTAAAACTATATTTAACTGGATGGACACCCAGCAGGAAATACAATGCAGCCGCAGATTTATTCTCCAAACACTTTCTGTGATGCGCACGCGGCCGTATAAATGGAAAAAAGCAGCACACGAGAGAAAAGGCGATTTAAATCCAGTTCGTAGTGTCGAATTGCCTCAATTTGGCCGAATGCCATATGAAGCAGCAATTTGAATTAGACATTGCACTTCGTTTCAGTCTCAAAACGCTAAACGGTCACACGCTGCAAACCGCACGTGAAAAGAAAAGCACAAGGCCCGTGCGAGGCACTAAACCACATTCAAACACAGGAACCAAATCAGCTCGGATCAAAGATTTTGTGATTAGAAATTCATACCTCTAGCATGTGGCTGAAAACAAGAGATTGCAGGGGCTGCTCGCTTCTCGGCCGCGGCGCCAGCGGCAGAAACAGGTCATCCACTCACAACCGAGTCCTCTCCAATGTACTGGAGCTGCTTGTGACGGAGCAGCTCAATCCGCAGGCCATGATTGGACACATTCAAATGGGAGCGTTCTCGCGCAGTTCTATGTGATTGAATGGTTGTTGACTCGTGATCAGGATGCGGGGCGATGCACGGAAGCTGAAATTGTCTCGCAATTGTTATTGTTTCAAGCTTTCCGTTCTAATCCATGTAAGTGTAAAACTGTGGAAAGTGCAGAAAAGGGTTTTCAGAATGGATTTTCTGCTGTGGCCGATTTTCCAGCTGGATTTTCATGGCAAGAAGCTGCACTTAGAATATTGGTAAAAGGGAATTAGAATGTCCAGGCTGCCTGGCAGAAGACTGAACGCTGAAGCGATTGTTCCCATTGGAAGCAGGAAAGCAGCAGCAGTATGCGCACCACTGTTCATTTCAAGGAATCAAAGTCTCCATTTTGATACAATAGAAAAGTTTGCGAACATTGGCCCAGTAATTCCTGTCACAACGCGTGAGTACGGACAGGGTACTCACCCGTGTGCCAGGAGGAATTGCCGGTTTTCAGCATGCACAGCGCATGCGCTGAAAACCGGCATTTCCTGTCCTCTGACCCAAGGGGTTAAGAGGCTGAACGCATGCGCGGTATTGGGCAGCGCGTGCGACTTGGATTTCCTGTATTTTTACAGATTTGCGCATGTGTAAAGGGCTCCGGTTTTTACGCATTGAAAAACCACACGAAAGTACTTAGTTTTACAGGTAAGTGGTCTTTACTTAAAATTTTGAATTTTTTTTCCCACAGTTTTATTATTTGTAAAGAATCTACAGTAAGGTAAGTTTAGTTTTAGACCCGATTTTTTAAAAATTTATTTTTTTCAAAAATTTGATTAATTGTTTAAAATATTTTTTTAAAGTTATTCATAGTTAATTTAATTATTGGGAGGCTTTTTAAAATTTTATTTAAAGTTTAAGTAGTGTTATGGGGTGCCGTACTTTTCATGAGTTTGACAGTCTTTACTATCAAACTTATGAATGAAGTTTCCCCTCCCCTGATTGGCTGAACAGTGCTCACCTGATCCCAGCCGGCACATCGCATTAACTACGCCGCTGGGTCAGGTTATCACAGCGCGCCGACATCAGAACCTTGCCTGTGACAGGAAATCCACTGCGGGCCAGGTTTCAGATGTCGGCGCGCCGGGTAAGTGCACATCAGGGGCTTGCACGCGCGGCAAGCCCCCCGACACGAAGTTCTGGGCCATTAAAAGGCACTGACGTCCCTGGGTTGGCTTGAACCACTAATTTTTCAGTTAACAGCCGAACACGCTGGCACACTGCGACACAGAGACAGTCGATTAAAATGGTTTGCAATTGGAATTATTCCACAGGAACCCAAGGGATTATGTACCAGAGTGTTCACACCATAGGCACCGATTTTGCAGCAAATGTGAAGCTGCGTGCGGCCAATCGATTGTCGCGGTAGTCATGCCCGAGTGGTTAAGACGGTAAGCTGCAAATAGATTGCCATTTCCCCGCGCTGGTTCGAATCTTGCTGACTACAGATATGAGGACTTCGTCCCAAATGATCCATTTTAACTGCTGCCTTTTGTTTCCTGTGCCAAGACATATTCAAAGCTACAAACAAACAACGATTCAAGCAGAAATTAAAACAAGCACTTCACCCCATTATTACATCACGGCATCACGAGAGACCTAGGCCACAGGAGAAATACTACGTTGTTTAATGCTCTTGAAACCGTGAAAGCAATTTTAACCGCAGAAAATATATATTTTGCAACCCATTGAAGAAAATGCACATCATCCGTGCAGCCATTTTGCAGTTTATGCTGCTTCCTACTGCGATGCGTATTTAATGAAGTAAGCCAGACGATCCACATTTCTTAACCCAGCCAGCCAAGATCGGTACATGAGAACATAAGAAGTGCGAGTAGGAATTGGCCATGCAGTAGACTGTCAGGGAAGCTTCAAGAACCTTCCTGTCAGCAAGCAGAGCAACGCATCTATCCTCCGTGCTGCTTTGAACTTCAGATCACTTTCACGCCAGGCAAACTTTACGTACAAGGTGACATCTTTTAGGCGAGAACACAAATGCCATGTTCGCGAAACCACAGCACCAAGTGCGGGTAGGCTTCCATTTGACATCTATTTCCTTCTGTGCTATTCTTCGAGACAGAGGCACACAGTCAGAAAGAAGCCGTTGGGAAATTGAATAGTCACCATTATAATATCCAGGACATTGTAGAGGAAATTTTTATGCAGTGCTTGAGACAAAGCTTCAAACACACACAAAATAATCGTGTGTGTTCTCTTTGTGTGGGTGTGTCTCAGATATCCATCAAAGTCTCATGGATTCATGGAGGCTGGCAGCACAGTGGGAGGCCATTCGGCCAATCGTGCCTGTGCTGTCTCTTTGAAAGAGCAGTCGTGCTTATTCCCGCTGTTATCTCATTTTCTCTCTCCCTCCTCAGTGCCCCACACAACAGGCAAACAGAAGGAGAACACTCTGCTAACGAGGAACTGGTGCAGGGAGTTGTTATACAGTTCTTCATGTGTAAGTACATATTTTACAATTATTTTAGTTCATTTTGTTCTGTTCAACTTTTCCCAGGGGCAATTTAAGGAGCTGCCCAAAGGTTTAAAATTGGGGATGTTAAAAATTCTCCCCGTCGGGGAATTGAACGTTGGTTTCCCGCGTGATAGGCGGGGATACTCACCACTATACTAACCAGAAACTGAAAACTACGGAATCTGTCAGAGCAAATATCGACTTGTGAATAGAGGGGCTAGGAGGCAGAATGGACAGACATAAGAATAAGAACAGAAGAAATAGGAGCAGGAGTGGGCCATTCGGCCCCTGGAACCTGCCCCGCCATTCAATAAGATCATGCCTGATCAGATCTTCGACTCAACGCCACTTTCCTGCCCGTTCCCCATAACCCTTAACTCCACTGTAGCTCAACTATATGTCTATCTCCACCTTGAATATATTCAATGACTCCGCCTCTCCAGCTCTCTAGGGTAGAAGATTCCAAAGATTCACGACACGCTGAGATAAGAAATTCCTCCTCATCTCCGTTATAAATGGGCGACCTCTTATCATGAAAGTTTGCCCCCTAGTTCTCGATTCCCCAGGAGGGGAAACATCCTCCCTGCATCAATCCTGTCAAGCACCCTCAGAATCCTATACAGAGAGAGACAGGGAAAAAGGGGGAGACAAATATAGATATACAGAGCGAGAGCCTCAGTTTCTCGTCTTGCAGAGTGGTCCGAGGGTTAAGCGACTTCAGTTATGTTGAGAGTCTGGGATTGTTTCCCTCAGAAGGTTAAGAGGCAATTAAATTAGAGGCTTTCAAAATTACAAGAGGCTTTGACTGAGGTAATAAGGAGAAACGCTTGCCAGTGGCAGGAGTGACGGTCACCAGAGGACACCGATTGAAGATAACAGAATCAGAAGGGGAAGAATTGTCTTACGCAGCAAGGGCTCAGGCCTAATGAATATCTTCCTGCTCAGGATAAGTTATCACGGACCAGGCTCTCTCTCATTCCAGTCTTGCACACGTTGTTAACTTTCAAATGTTGCACTTTTCACGCTGGCGTTGAGTTGATTGATAGCCGTGCTGTGATAAACTAAGTTTGTTAGAGAGATGCAGTCGACAAAAAATACATGGAAGACTGATAATAACCGTGACTGTTCTGACACTGTGAGCTGCAGTTAAATGTGGGCATGTAAACATTTAAATTGTCTCGTATCAAATGTTATTTCCTGATGTCTTTCAAACAGCAGGCATGGAAGTGTATTTTGTACCTGTTGAGGCAGCAGCAGCGGTGTTGAAAATAGAATGTTTGATAAGGAGCAAAAATTACTTCTCGCAAGTGCTTTGATTGGTGGCATTTCAAACAGCCCCAAAACGAAATGTTTCCTGACCAGGAATCGAACCCAGGCCGCGAAAGCGCCGAATGCTAACAACTAGACCATCAGGTAAGCGGTAAGAAGGTGCGTTAGCCATCAGAGGAAGTCATCTTTCCCCCGTGCTGCTTTGAAATTCAGATCATTTTCACGCCAGGCAAACTTTTTGTACAAGGTGACATCTTTTAGGCTAGAACACAAAGGACATGTTCGCAAAACCACAGTACCAAGTGCGGGTAGGCGTCCATTTGACATATGGGGCTAGATTTTCAGTATAGGCAGTTTTGAGGCGCTAACCTTAGCGCCCGCCCGAAGTTAGCGCCCACCCCAAAGTAGCGCCCCATTGCCGGAAATTCAGTGGCTTCGCCCTAAGAGGTTGGTGGAGCGCTAAAAGAGGCGTTCCACTACTATCTTTAGGCGCTAAGCCGGCGGTCCAGAGGGATAGCGCCCAGGCGGGGCGCAGCGCGGGTGCGGTCATTTTTGGACTGACAGCAGACCCCGTGGCGCCGACCAGCTCTTAAAGGGGGAAGGGACGAATTGGTCTGCTGCCACGCCCTGCACACTGCAGCCTTGCAAAGAGGCCTCAACACTGCTGCTCAGCCCCAGGGAGTCATGGCAACGCCAGAGAAGGCCCGTCAGCGTGCCCTGCGCTTCTCAGAGGGTGATCTGGACATAATGGTCACAGCTCTGGAGGTGAGGCGCAAGATCTTGTTCCCAGAGAGTGGGAGGAATCCAACCCACCACGAGTACACCAAAGCCTGGAAGCAGATCGCCCAGAAGGTGA
>NW_028225183.1:45212901-45236022 GCF_052327205.1 Somniosus microcephalus
TTCCCCCTCTTTCCCACGCCCTCAGTTCCCCCTCTTTCCCCCGCCCTCGGTTCCCCCTCTTTCCCCCGCCCTCGGTTCCCCCTTCCCCCGCCCTCGGTTCCCCCTCTTTCCCCCGCCCTCGGTTCCCCCTTCCCCCGCCCTCGGTTCCCCCTCTTTCCACCGCCCTCGGTTCCCCCTCTTTCCCCCGCCCTCGGTTCCCCCTCTATCCCCCGCCCTCGGTTCCCCATCTTTCCCCCGCCCTCGGTTCCCCCTCTTTCCCCCGCCCTCGGTTCCCCCTCTTTCCCCCGCCCTCGCTTGCCCCTCTTTCCCCACCCTCGGTTCCATCTCTTTCCCCCGCCCTCGGTTCCCCCTCTTTCCCCCGCCCTCGGTTCCCCCTCTTTCCCCCGCCCTCGGTTCCCCATCTTTCCCCCGCCCTCGGTTCCCCCCCTTTCCCCCGCCCTCGGTTCCCCCTCTTTCTCCCGCCCTCGGTTCCCCCTCTTTCCCCCGCCCTCGGTTCCCCCTCTTTCCCCCGCCCTCGGTTCCCCACCCCTCGGTTCCCCCTCTTTCCCCTGCCCTCGGTTCCCCCCTCTTTCCCCCGCCCTCAGTTCCCCCTCTTTCCCCCGCCCTCGGTTCCCCCCTCTTTCCCCCGCCCTAGGTTCCCACTCTTTCCCCAGCCCTCGGTTCCCCCTCTTTCCCCCCGCCCTCGGTTCCCCCTCTTTCCCCCGCCCTCGGTTCCCCCTCTTTCCCCCGCCCTCGTTTCCCCCTCTTTCCCCCGCCCTCGGTTCCCCCTCTTTGCCCCGCCCTCGGTTCCCCCTCTTTCCCCGCCCTCGGTTCCCCCTCTTTCCCCCGCCCTCGGTTCCCCCTCTTTCCCCCGCCATCGGTTCCCCCTCTTTCCCCCGCCCTCGGTTCCCCATCTTTCCCCGGCCCTCGGTTCCCCCTCTTTCCCCCGCCCTCGGTTCCCCCTCTTTCCCCCGCCCTCGGTTCCCCCCCTTCCCCCGCCCTCGGTTCCCCCCTTCCCCCGCCCTCGGTTCCCCCTCTTTCCCCTCGCCCTCGGTTCCCCCCTTCCCCCGCCCTCGGTTTCCCCTCTTTCCCCCGCCCTCGGTTCCCCCTCTTTCCCCCGCCCTCGGTTCCCCCTCTTTACCCCGCCCTCGGTTCCCCCTCTTTCCCCCGCCCTCTGTTCCCCCTCTTTCCCCCGCCCTCGGTTCCCCCCTTCCCCCGCCCTCGGTTCCCCCTCTTTCCCCCGCCCACGGTTCCCCCTCTTTGCCCTGCCCTCGGTTCCCCCCTTCCCCCGCCCTGGGTTCCCCCTCTTTCCCCCGCCCTCGGTTCCCCCTCTTTCCCCCGCCCTCGGTTCCCCCTCTTTCCCCCGCCCTCGGTTCCCCCTCTTTGCACCCGCCCTCGGTTCCCCCTCTTTCCCCCGCCCTCGTTTCCCCCTCTTTCCCTCGCCCTCGGTTCCCCCTCTTTCCACCGCCCTCGGTTCCCACTCTTTCCCCCGCACTCGGTTCCCCCTCTTTCTCCCACCCTCGGCTCCCCCTCTTTCCCCCGCCCTCGGCTCCCCCTCTATCCCCCGCCCTCGGTTCCCCCTCTTTCCCCCGCCCTCGGTTCCCCCTCTTTCCCCCGCCCTCGGTTCCCCCTCTTTCCCCCGCCCTCGGTTTCCCTTCTTTCCCCCGCCCTCGTTCCCCCTCTTTCCCCCGCCCTCGGTTCCTCCTCTTTCCCCCGCCCTCGGTTCCTCCTCTTTCCCCCGCCCTCAGTTCCCCCTCTTTCCCCCGCCCTCGTTTCCCCCCCCTTCCCCCGCCCTCGGTTCCCCCCCTTCCCCCGCCCTGGGTTCCCCCCTTCCCCCGCCCTCGGTTCCCCCTGTTTACCCAGCCCTCGGTTCCCCCTCTTTCCCCCGCCCTCGGTTCCCCCTCTTTCCCCCGCCCTCGGTTCCCCACCCCTCGGTTCCCCCTCTTTCCCCCGCCCTCGGTTCCCCCTCTTTCCCCCGCCCTCGGTTCCCCACCCCTCGGTTCCCCCTCTTTCCCCCGTCCTCGGTTCCCCCCTCTTTCCCCCGCCCTCGGTTCCCCCTCTTTCCCCCGCCCTCGGTTCCCCCCTCTTTCCCCCGCCCTTGGTTCCCACTCTTTCCCCAGCCCTCGGTTCCCCCTCTTTCACCGCGCCCTCGGTTCCCCCTCTTTCCCCCGCCCTCGGTTCCCCCCTTCCCCCGCCCTCGCTTCCCCCTCTTTCCCCCGCCCTCGGTTCCCCCTCTTTCCCCCGCCCTCGGTTCCCCCATTTACCCCCGCCCTCGGTTCCCCTCTTTCCCCCGCCCTCGGTTCCCCCTCTTTCCCCCGCCCTCGGTTCCCCCTCTTTCCCCCGCCCTCGGTTCCCCCTCTTTCCCCGCACTCGGTTCCATCTCTTTCCCCCGCCCTCGGTTCCCCCTCTTTCCCCCGCCCTCGGTTCCCCCTCTTTCCCCCGCCCTCGGTTCCCCATCTTTCCCCCGCCCTCGGTTCCCCCTCTTTCCCCCGCCCTCGGTTCCCCCTCTTTCCCCCGCCCTCGGTTCCCCCTATTTCCCCCGCCCTCGGTTTCCCCTCTTTCCCCCGCCCTCGGTTCCCGCTCTTTCCCCCGCCCTCGGTTCCCCCTCTTTCCCCCGCCCTCGGTTCCCCCTCTTTCCCCCGCCCTCGGTTCCCCCTCTTTCCCCCGCCCTCGGTTCCCCCTATTTCCCCCGCCCTCGGTTTCCCCTCTTTCCCCCGCCCTCGGTTCCCGCTCTTTCCCCCGCCCTCGGTTCCCCCTCTTTCCCCCGCCCTCGGTTCCCCCTCTTTCCCCCGCCCTCGGTTCCTCCTCTTTCCCCCGCCCTCGGTTCCCCCTCTTTCCCCCGCCGTCGTTTCCCCCCCCTTCCCCCGCCCTCGGTTCCCCCCCTTCCCCCGCCCTGGGTTCCCCCCTTCCCCCGCCCTCGGTTCCCCCTGTTTACCCAGCCCTCGGTTCCCCCTCTTTCCCCCGCCCTCGGTTCCCCCTCTTTCCCCCGCCCTCGGTTCCCCACCCCTCGGTTCCCCCTCTTTCCCCCGCCCTCGGTTCCCCCTCTTTCCCCCGCCCTCGGTTCCCCACCCCTCGGTTCCCCCTCTTTCCCCCGCCCTCGGTTTCCTCTCTTTCCCCCGCCCTCGGTTATCCCCCTTCCCCCGCCCTTGGTTTCCCCTCTTTCCCCCGCCCTCGATTCCCCCCTCTTTCCCCCGCCCTCGATTCCCCCTCTTTCCCTCGCCCTCGGTTCCCCCTCTTTCCCCGCCCTCGGTTCCACCTCTTTCCCCCGCCCTCTGTTCCCCCTCTTTCCCCCGCCCTCGGTTCCCCCTCTTTCCCCCGCCCTCGGTTCCCCATCTTTCCCCCGCCCTCGGTTCCCCCTCTTTCCCCCCCCTCGGTTCCCCCTCTTTCCCCCGACCTCGGTTCCCCCTCTTTCCCCCGCCCTCGATTCCCCCTCTTTCCCCCGCCCTCGGTTCCCCCTCTTTCCCCCGCCCGCGGTTCCCCCTCTTTATCCCGCCCTCGGTTCCCCCCCCTCGGTTCCCCCTCTTTCCCCCGCCCTCGGTTCCCCCTCTTTCCCCCGCCCTCGGTTCCCCCTCTTTCCCCCACCCTCGGTTACTCCCCTTCCCCCGCCCTCGGTTTCCCCTCTTTCCCCCGCCCTCGGTTACCTCCTTCCCCCGCCCTCGGTTCCCCCCTTCCCCCGCCCTCGGTTCCCCCTCTTTCCCCCGCCCTCGGTTCCCCCTCTTTCCCCCGCCCTCGGTTCCCCCCCTTTCCCCCGCCCTCGGTTGCCCCCCTTCCTCCGCCATCGGTTCCCCCCTTCCCCCGCCCTCGCTTCCCCCTCTTTCCCCCGCCCTCGTTTCCCCCTCTTTCCCCCGCCCTCGGTTCCCCCATTTTCCCCCGCCCTCGGTTCCCCCTCTTTCCCCCGCCCTCGGTTCCCCCTCTTTCCCCCGCCCTCGGTTCCCCATCTTTACCCCGCCCTCGGTTCCCCCTCTTTCCCCCGCCCTCGGTTCCCCCTCTTTCCCCCGCCCTCGGTTCCCCCTCTTTCCCCACCCTCGGTTCCATCTCTTTCCCCCGCCCTCGGTTCCCCCTCTTTCCCCCGCCCTCGGTTCCCCCTCTTTCCCCCGCCCTCGGTTCCCCATCTTTCCCCCGCCCTCGGTTCCCCCCTTTCCCCCGCCCTCGGTTCCCCCTCTTTCCCCCGCCCTCGGTTTCCCCTCTTTCCCCCGCCCTCGGTTCCCACTCTTTCCCCCGCCCTCGCTTCCCCCTCTTTCCCCCGCCCTCGGTTCCCCCTCTTTCCCCCGCCCTCGGTTCCCCCCCTCGGTTCCCCCTCTTTCCCCCGCCCTCGGTTCCCCCTCTTTCCCCCGCCCTCGGTTACTCCCCTTCCCCCGCCCTCGGTTTCCCCTCTTTCCCCCGCCCTCGGTTATCCCCATTCCCCCGCCCTTGGTTTCCCCTCTTTCCCCCGCCCTCGATTCCCCCTCTTTCCCCCGCCCTCGGTTCCCCCTCTTTCCCCGCCCTCGGTTCCCCCTCTTTCCCCCGCCCTCGGTTCCCCCTCTTTCCGCCGCCCTCGGTTCCCCATCTTTCCCCCGCCCTCGGTTCCCCCTCTTTCCCCCCCCTCGGTTCCCCCTCTTTCCCCCGCCCTCGGTTCCCCCTCTTTCCCCCGCCCTCGGATCCCCCTCTTTCCCCCGCCCTCGATTCCCGCTCTTTCCCCCGCCCTCGTTTCCCCCTCTTTCCCCCGCCCTCGGTTCCCCCTCCTTCCCCCGCCCTCGGTTCCCCCCCCTCGGTTCCCCCTCTTTCCCCCGCCCTCGGTTCCCCCTCTTTCCCCCGCCCTCGGTTCCCCCTCTTTCCCCCGCCCTCGGTTACTCCCCTTCCCCCGCCCTCGGTTTCCCCTCTTTCCCCCGCCCTCGGTTACCTCCTTCCCCCGCCCTCGGTTCACCCCCTTCCCCCGCCCTCGGTTCCCCCTCTTTCCCCCGCCCTCGGTTCCCCCTCTTTCCCCCGCCCTCGGTTCCCCACTTCCCCCGCCCTCGGTTCCCCCTCTTTCCCCCGCCCTCGGTTCCCCACTTCCCCCGCCCTCGGTTCCCCCTCTTTCTCGGTTCCCCCTCTTTCCCCCACCCTCGGTTCCCCCTCTTTCCCCCGCCCTCGGTTCCCCCTCTTTCCCCCGCCCTCGGTTCCCCCTCTTTCCCCACCCTCGGTTCCATCTCTTTCCCCCGCCCTCGGTTCCCCCTCTTTCCCCCGCCCTCGGTTCCCCCTCTTTCCCCCGCCCTCGGTTCCCCATCTTTCCCCCGCCCTCGGTTCCCCCCTTTCCCCCGCCCTCGGTTCCCCCTCTTTCCCCCGCCCTCGGTTTCCCCTCTTTCCCCCGCCCTCGGTTCCCACTCTTTCCCCGCCCTCGCTTCCCCCTCTTTCCCCCGCCCTCGGTTCCCCTCTTTCCCCGCCCTCGGTTCCCCCCTCGGTTCCCCTCTTTCCCCCGCCCTCGGTTCCCCCTCTTTCCCCCGCCCTCGGTTACTCCCCTTCCCCCGCCCTCGGTTTCCCCTCTTTCCCCCGCCCTCGGTTATCCCCATTCCCCCGCCCTTGGTTTCCCCTCTTTCCCCCCGCCCTCGATTCCCCCTCTTTCCCCCGCCCTCGGTTCCCCCTCTTTCCCCGCCCTCGGTTCCCCCTCTTTCCCCCGCCCTCGGTTCCCCCTCTTTCCGCCGCCCTCGGTTCCCCATCTTTCCCCCGCCCTCGGTTCCCCCTCTTTCCCCCCCCTCGGTTCCCCTCTTTCCCCCGCCCTCGGTTCCCCCTCTTTCCCCCGCCCTCGGATCCCCCTCTTTCCCCCGCCCTCGATTCCCGCTCTTTCCCCGCCCTCGTTTCCCCCTCTTTCCCCCGCCCTCGGTTCCCCCTCCTTCCCCCGCCCTCGGTTCCCCCCCTCGGTTCCCCTCTTTCCCCCGCCCTCGGTTCCCCCTCTTTCCCCCGCCCTCGGTTCCCCCTCTTTCCCCCGCCCTCGGTTACTCCCCTTCCCCCGCCCTCGGTTTCCCCTCTTTCCCCCGCCCTCGGTTACCTCCTTCCCCCGCCCTCGGTTCACCCCCTTCCCCCGCCCTCGGTTCCCCCTCTTTCCCCGCCCTCGGTTCCCCCTCTTTCCCCCGCCCTCGGTTCCCCACTTCCCCGCCCTCGGTTCCCCCTCTTTCCCCCGCCCTCGGTTCCCCACTTCCCCCGCCCTCGGTTCCCCCTCTTTCCCCCACCCTCGGTTCCCCCTCTTTCCCCGCCCTCGGTTCCCCCTCTTTCCCCCGCCCTCGGTTCCCCCCCTTTCCCCCGCCCTCGGTTGCCCCCCTTCCTCCGCCATCGGTTCCCCCTCTTTCCCCCGCCCTCGGTTCCCCCTCTTTCCCCCGCCCTCGATTCCCCCTCTTTCCCCCGCCCTCGGTTCCCCCCCTTCCACCGCCCTCGGTTCCCCCCTTCCCCCGCCCTGGGTTCCCCCCTTCCCCCGCCCTCGGCTGCCCCTCTTTCCCCCGCCCTCGGTTCCCCCCCTTCCCCCGCCCTCGGTCCCCCTCTTTCCCCCGCCCTCGGTTCCCCCTCTTTCCCCCGCCCTCGGTCCCCTCTTTCCCCGCCTCGGTCCCCCTCTTTCCCCTGCCCTCGGTTCCCCCTCTTTCCCCCGCCCTCGGTTCCCCCTCTTTCCCCCGCCCTCGGTTCCCCCCCCATCCCCCGCCCTCGGTTCCCCCTCTTTCCCCCGCGCTCGGTTTACCCCACTTCTTCCGCCATCGGTTCCCCCTCTTTCTCCCGCCCTCGGTTCCCCACCTTCCCCCGCCCTCGGTTCCACCTCTTTCCCCCGCCCTCGGTTCCCCTCTTTCCCCCGCCCTCGGTTCCCCCTCTTTCCCCAGCCCTCGGTTCCCCCTTTTTCCCCCGCCCTCGGTTCCCCCTCTTTCCCCCGCCCTCGGTTCCCCCTCTTTCCCCCGTCCTCGGTTCCCCCTCTTTCCCCGCCCTCGGTTACCCCCCTTCCCCCGCCCTCGGTTCCCCCTCTTTTCCCGCCCTCGGTTCCCCCTCTTTCCCCCACCCTCGGTTCCCCACTTCCCCCGCCCTGGGTTCCCCCCTTCCCCCGCCCTCGGTTCCCCCTCTTTCCCCTCGCCCTCGGTTTCCCCTCTTTCCCCCGCCCTCGGTTCCCCCTCTTTCCCCCGCCCTCGGTTCCCCCTCTTTCCCCCGCCCTCGGTTCCCCCTCTTTCCCCCGCCCTCGGTTCCCCCTCTTTCCCCCGCCCTCGGTTCCCCCCTTCCCACGCCCTCGGTTCCCCCTCTTTCCCCCGCCCACGGTTCCCCCTCTTTCCCCCGCCCTCGGTTCCCCCCTTCCCCCGCCCTCGGTTCCCCCTCTTTCCACCGCCCTCGGTTCCCCCTCTTTCCCCCGCCCTCGGTTCCCCCTCTTTCCCCCGCCCTCGGTTCCCCCTCTTTTCCCCCGCCCTCGGTTCCCCCTCTTTCCCTCGCCCTCGGTTCCCCCTCTTTCCCCCGCCCTCATTTCCCCCTCTTTCCCTCGCCCTCGGTTCCCCCTCTTTCCCCCGCCCTCGGTTCCCACTCTTTCCCCCGCCCTCGGTTTCCCCTCTTTCCCCCGCCCTCGGTTCCTCCTCTTTCTCCCGCCCTCGGTTCCCCCTCTTTCACCCGCCCTCGGTTCCCCCTCTATCCCCCGCCCTCGGTTCCCCCTCTTTCCCCCGCCCTCGGTTCCCCCTCTTTCCCCCGCCCTCGGTTCCCCCCCTTCCCCCGCCCTGGGTTCCCCCCTTCCCCCGCCCTCGGTTCCCCCTCTTTCCCCAGCCCTCGGTTCCCCCTCTTTCCCCCGCCCTCGGTTTCCCCTCTTTCCCCCCACCCTCGGTTCCCCCTCTTTCCCCCGCCCTCGGTTCCCCCTCTTTCCCCCGCCCTCGGTTCCCCACCCCTCGGTTCCCCCTCTTTCCCCCGCCCTCGGTTCCCCCCTCTTTCCCCCGCCCTCGGTTCCCCCTCTTTCCCCCGCCCTCGGTTCCCCCCTCTTTCCCCCGCCCTCGGTTCCCACTCTTTCCCCAGCCCTCGGTTCCCCCTCTTTCCCCCCGCCCTCGGTTCCCCCTCTTTCCCCCGCCCTCGGTTCCCCCTCTTTCCCCCGCGCTCGTTTCCCCCTCTTTCCCCCGCCCTCGGTTCCCCCTCTTTTTTCCCCGCCCTCGGTTCCCCCTCTTTCCCCGCCCTCGGTTCCACCTCTTTCCCCCGCCGTCAGTTCCCCCTCATTCCCCCGCCCTCGGTTCCCCCTCTTTCCCCCGCCCTCGGTTCCCCATCTTTCCCCGGCCCTCGGTTCCCCCTCTTTCCCCCGCCCTCGGTTCCCCCTCTTTCCCCCGCCCTCGGTTCCCCCTCTTTCCCCTGCCCTCGGTTCCCCCTCTTTCCCCCCCCCTCGGTTCCCGCTCTTTCCCCCGCCCTCGGTCCCCCCTCTTTCCCCCGCCCTCGGTTCCCCCTCTTGCCCCCGCCCTCGGTTCCCCCTCTTTCCCCCGCCCTCGGTTCCCCCTCTTTCCCCTCGCCCTCGGTTCCCCCTCTTTTCCGCGCCCTCGGTTCCCCCTCTTTCCCCCTGCCCTCGGGTCCCCCTCTTTCCCCCCGCCTCGGTTCCCCCCCTTCCCCCGCCCTCGGTTCCCCCTCTTTCCCCCGCCCTCGGTTCCCCCTCTTTCCCCCGCCCTCGCTTCCCTCTCTTTCACCCGCCCTCGGTTCCCCCTCTTTCCCCCGCCCTCGGTTCCCCCTCTTTCCCCCGTCCTCGGTTCCCCCTCTTTCCCCCGCCCTCGGTTACCCCCCTTCCCCCGCCCTCGGTTCCCCCTCTTTCCCCCGCCCTCGGTTCCCCCTCTTTCACCCACCCTCGGTTCCCCCCCTTCCCCCGCCCTCGGTTCCCCCCTTCCCCCGCCCTCGGTTCCCCCTCTTTCCCCTCGCCCTCGGTTCCCCCCTTCCCCCGCCCTCGGTTTCCCCTCTTTCCCCCGCCCTCGGTTCCCCCTCTTTCCCCCGCCCTCGGTTCCCCCTCTTTCCCCCGCCCTCGGTTCCCCCTCTTTCCCCCACCCTCGGTTCCCCCCTTCCCCCGCCCTCGGTTCCCCCTCTTTCCCCCGCCCACGGTTCCCCCTCTTTCCCCCGCCCTCGGTTCCCCCCTTCCCCCGCCCTCGGTTCCCCCTCTTTCCCCCGCACTCGGTTCCCCCTCTTTCCCCCGCCCTCGGTTCCCCCTCTTTCCCTCGCCCTCGGTTCCCCCTCTTTCCCCCGCCCTCGGTTCCCCCTCTTTGCCCCCGCCCTCGGTTCCCCCTCTTTCCCCCGCCCTCGTTTCCCCCTCTTTCCCTCGCCCTCGGTTCCCCCTCTTTCCACCGCCCTCGGTTCCCACTCTTTCCCCCGCCCTCGGTTTCCCCTGTTTCCCCCGCCCTCGGTTCCCCCTCTTTCTCCCACCCTCGGTTCCCCCTCTTTCCCCCGCCCTCGGTTCCCCCTCTATCCCCCGCCCTCGGTTCCCCCTCTTTCCCCCGCCCTCGGTTCCCCCTCTTTCCCCCACCCTCGGTTCCCCCGCCCACGGTTTCCCTTCTTTCCCCGCCCTCGGTTCCCGCTCTTTCCCCCGCCCTCGGTTCCCCCTCTTTCCCCCGCCCTCGGTTCCTCCTCTTTCCCCCGCCCTCGGTTCCCCCTCTTTACCCCGCCCTCGTTTCCCCCCCTTCCCCCGCCCTCGGTTCCCCCCCTTCCCCCGCCCTGGGTTCCCCCCCTTCCCCCGCCCTCGGTTCCCCCTGTTTCCCCAGCCCTCGGTTCCCCCTCTTTCCCCCGCCCTCGGTTTCCCCTCTTTCCCCCCACCCTCGGTTCCCCCTCTTTCCCCCACCCTCGGTTCCCCCTCTTTCCCCCGCCCTCGGTTCCCCACCCCTCGGTTCCCCCTCTTTCCCCCGCCCTCGGTTCCCCCCTCTTTCCCCCGCCCTCGGTTCCCCCTCTTTCCCCCGCCCTCGGTTCCCCCCTCTTTCCCCCGCCCTTGGTTCCCACTCTTTCCCGCCCTCGGTTCCCCCTCTTTCCCCGCCCTCGCTTCCCTCTCTTTCCCCCGCCCTCGGTTCCCCCTCTTTCCCCCGCCCTCGGTTCCCCCTCTTTCCCCCGTCCTCGGTTCCCCCTCTTTCCCCCGCCCTCGGTTACCCCCCTTCCCCCGCCCTCGGTTCCCCCTCTTTCCCCCGCCCTCGGTTCCCCCCTCTTTCACCCACCCTCGGTTCCCCCCTTCCCCCGCCCTCGGTTCCACCCTTCCCCCGCCCTCGGTTCCCCCTCTTTCCCCTCGCCCTCGGTTCCCCCCCTTCCCCCGCCCTCGGTTTCCCCTCTTTCCCCCGCCCTCGGTTACCCCTCTTTACCCCGCCCTCGGTTCCCCCTCTTTCCCCGCCCTCGGTTCCCCCTCTTTCCCCCACCCTCGTTTCCCCCCCCTTCCCCCGCCCTCGGTTCTCCCTTTTTCCCCCGCCCTCGGTTCCCCCCTCTTTTCCCCGCCCTCGGTTCCCCCTCTTTCCCCCGCCCTCGGTTCCTCCTCTTTCCCCCGCCCTCGGTTCCCCCCCTTTCCCCCGCCCTCGGTTACCCCACTTCCTCCGCCATCGGTTCCCCCTCTTTCCCCCGCCCTCGGTTCCCCCACCTTCCCCCGCCCTCGGTTCCACCTCTTTCCCCCGCCCTCGGTTCCCCCTCTTTCCCCCGCCCTCGGTTCCCCCTCTTTCCCCAGCCCTCGGTTCCCCCTTTTTCCCCCGCCCTCGGTTCCCCCTCTTTCCCCCCGCCCTCGGTTCCCCCTCTTTCCCCCGTCCTCGGTTCCCCCTCTTTCCCCCGCCCTCGGTTACCCCCTTCCCCCGCCCTCGGTTCCCCCTCTTTCCCCCGCCCTCGGTTCCCCCTCTTTCCCCCACCCTCGGTTCCCCCCCTTCCCCCGCCCTGGGTTCCCCCCTTCCCCCGCCCTCGGTTCCCCCTCTTTCCCCTCGCCCTCGGTTCCCCCCTTCCCCCGCCCTCGGTTTCCCCTCTTTCCGCCGCCCTCGGTTCCCCCTCTTTCCCCCGCCCTCGGTTCCCCCTCTTTCCCACGCCCTCAGTTCCCCCTCTTTCCCCCGCCCTCGGTTCCCCCTCTTTCCCCCGCCCTCGGTTCCCCCTTCCCCCGCCCTCGGTTCCCCCTCTTTCCCCCGCCCTCGGTTCCCCCCTTCCCCCGCCCTCGGTTCCCCCTCTTTCCACCGCCCTCGGTTCCCCCTCTTTCCCCCGCCCTCGGTTCCCCCTCTATCCCCCCGCCCTCGGTTCCCCATCTTTCCCCCCGCCTCGGTTCCCCCTCTTTCCCCCGCCCTCGGTTCCCCCTCTTTCCCCGCCCTCGCTTGCCCCTCTTTCCCCACCCTCGGTTCCATCTCTTTCCCCCGCCCTCAGTTCCCCCTCTTTCCCCCGCCCTCGGTTCCCCCTCTTTCCCCCGCCCTCGGTTCCCCATCTTTCCCCCGCCCTCGGTTCCCCCCCTTTCCCCCGCCCTCGGTTCCCCCTCTTTCTCCCGCCCTCGGTTCCCCCTCTTTCCCCCGCCCTCGGTTCCCCCTCTTTCCCCCGCCCTCGGTTCCCCACCCCTCGGTTCCCCCTCTTTCCCCTGCCCTCGGTTCCCCCTCTTTCCCCCGCCCTCAGTTCCCCCTCTTTCCCCCGCCCTCGGTTCCCCCCTCTTTCCCCCGCCCTAGGTTCCCACTCTTTCCCCAGCCCTCGGTTCCCCCTCTTTCCCCCCGCCCTCGGTTCCCCCTCTTTCCCCCGCCCTCGGTTCCCCCTCTTTCCCCCGCCCTCGTTTCCCCCTCTTTCCCCCGCCCTCGGTTCCCCCTCTTTGCCCCGCCCTCGGTTCCCCCTCTTTCCCCGCCCTCGGTTCCCCCTCTTTCCCCCGCCCTCGGTTCCCCCTCTTTCCCCCGCCATCGGTTCCCCCTCTTTCCCCCGCCCTCGGTTCCCCATCTTTCCCCGGCCCTCGGTTCCCCCTCTTTCCCCCGCCCTCGGTTCCCCCTCTTTCCCCCGCCCTCGGTTCCCCCCCTTCCCCCGCCCTCGGTTCCCCCCTTCCCCCGCCCTCGGTTCCCCCTCTTTCCCCTCGCCCTCGGTTCCCCCCTTCCCCCGCCCTCGGTTTCCCCTCTTTCCCCCGCCCTCGGTTCCCCCTCTTTCCCCCGCCCTCGGTTCCCCCTCTTTACCCCGCCCTCGGTTCCCCCTCTTTCCCCCGCCCTCTGTTCCCCCTCTTTCCCCCGCCCTCGGTTCCCCCCTTCCCCCGCCCTCGGTTCCCCCTCTTTCCCCCGCCCACGGTTCCCCCTCTTTGCCCTGCCCTCGGTTCCCCCCTTCCCCCGCCCTGGGTTCCCCCTCTTTCCCCCGCCCTCGGTTCCCCCTCTTTCCCCCGCCCTCGGTTCCCCCTCTTTCCCCCGCCCTCGGTTCCCCCTCTTTGCACCCGCCCTCGGTTCCCCCTCTTTCCCCCGCCCTCGTTTCCCCCTCTTTCCCTCGCCCTCGGTTCCCCCTCTTTCCACCGCCCTCGGTTCCCACTCTTTCCCCCGCACTCGGTTCCCCCTCTTTCTCCCACCCTCGGCTCCCCCTCTTTCCCCCGCCCTCGGCTCCCCCTCTATCCCCCGCCCTCGGTTCCCCCTCTTTCCCCCGCCCTCGGTTCCCCCTCTTTCCCCCGCCCTCGGTTCCCCCTCTTTCCCCCGCCCTCGGTTTCCCTTCTTTCCCCCGCCCTCGGTTCCCCCTCTTTCCCCCGCCCTCGGTTCCTCCTCTTTCCCCCGCCCTCGGTTCCTCCTCTTTCCCCCGCCCTCAGTTCCCCCTCTTTCCCCCGCCCTCGTTTCCCCCCCCTTCCCCCGCCCTCGGTTCCCCCCCTTCCCCCGCCCTGGGTTCCCCCCTTCCCCCGCCCTCGGTTCCCCCTGTTTACCCAGCCCTCGGTTCCCCCTCTTTCCCCCGCCCTCGGTTCCCCCTCTTTCCCCCGCCCTCGGTTCCCCACCCCTCGGTTCCCCCTCTTTCCCCCGCCCTCGGTTCCCCCTCTTTCCCCCGCCCTCGGTTCCCCACCCCTCGGTTCCCCCTCTTTCCCCCGTCCTCGGTTCCCCCCTCTTTCCCCCGCCCTCGGTTCCCCCTCTTTCCCCCGCCCTCGGTTCCCCCCTCTTTCCCCCGCCCTTGGTTCCCACTCTTTCCCCAGCCCTCGGTTCCCCCTCTTTCACCGCGCCCTCGGTTCCCCCTCTTTCCCCCGCCCTCGGTTCCCCCCTTCCCCCGCCCTCGCTTCCCCCTCTTTCCCCCGCCCTCGGTTCCCCCTCTTTCCCCCGCCCTCGGTTCCCCCATTTACCCCCGCCCTCGGTTCCCCTCTTTCCCCCGCCCTCGGTTCCCCCTCTTTCCCCCCGCCCTCGGTTCCCCCTCTTTCCCCCGCCCTCGGTTCCCCCTCTTTCCCCGCACTCGGTTCCATCTCTTTCCCCCGCCCTCGGTTCCCCCTCTTTCCCCCGCCCTCGGTTCCCCCTCTTTCCCCCGCCCTCGGTTCCCCATCTTTCCCCCGCCCTCGGTTCCCCCTCTTTCCCCCGCCCTCGGTTCCCCCTCTTTCCCCCGCCCTCGGTTCCCCCTATTTCCCCCGCCCTCGGTTTCCCCTCTTTCCCCCGCCCTCGGTTCCCGCTCTTTCCCCCGCCCTCGGTTCCCCCTCTTTCCCCCGCCCTCGGTTCCCCCTCTTTCCCCCGCCCTCGGTTCCCCCTATTTCCCCCGCCCTCGGTTTCCCCTCTTTCCCCCGCCCTCGGTTCCCGCTCTTTCCCCCGCCCTCGGTTCCCCCTCTTTCCCCCGCCCTCGGTTCCCCCTCTTTCCCCCGCCCTCGGTTCCTCCTCTTTCCCCCGCCCTCGGTTCCCCCTCTTTCCCCCGCCGTCGTTTCCCCCCCCTTCCCCCGCCCTCGGTTCCCCCCCTTCCCCCGCCCTGGGTTCCCCCCCTTCCCCCGCCCTCGGTTCCCCCTGTTTACCCAGCCCTCGGTTCCCCCTCTTTCCCCCGCCCTCGGTTCCCCCTCTTTCCCCCGCCCTCGGTTCCCCACCCCTCGGTTCCCCCTCTTTCCCCCGCCCTCGGTTCCCCCTCTTTCCCCCGCCCTCGGTTCCCCACCCCTCGGTTCCCCCTCTTTCCCCCGCCCTCGGTTTCCTCTCTTTCCCCCGCCCTCGGTTATCCCCCTTCCCCCGCCCTTGGTTTCCCCTCTTTCCCCCGCCCTCGATTCCCCCCTCTTTCCCCCGCCCTCGATTCCCCCTCTTTCCCTCGCCCTCGGTTCCCCCTCTTTCCCCGCCCTCGGTTCCACCTCTTTCCCCCGCCCTCTGTTCCCCCTCTTTCCCCCGCCCTCGGTTCCCCCTCTTTCCCCCGCCCTCGGTTCCCCATCTTTCCCCCGCCCTCGGTTCCCCCTCTTTCCCCCCCCTCGGTTCCCCCTCTTTCCCCCGACCTCGGTTCCCCCTCTTTCCCCCGCCCTCGATTCCCCCTCTTTCCCCCGCCCTCGGTTCCCCCTCTTTCCCCCGCCCGCGGTTCCCCCTCTTTATCCCGCCCTCGGTTCCCCCCCCCTCGGTTCCCCCTCTTTCCCCCGCCCTCGGTTCCCCCTCTTTCCCCCGCCCTCGGTTCCCCCTCTTTCCCCCACCCTCGGTTACTCCCCTTCCCCCGCCCTCGGTTTCCCCTCTTTCCCCCGCCCTCGGTTACCTCCTTCCCCCGCCCTCGGTTCCCCCCTTCCCCCGCCCTCGGTTCCCCCTCTTTCCCCCGCCCTCGGTTCCCCCTCTTTCCCCCGCCCTCGGTTCCCCCCCTTTCCCCCGCCCTCGGTTGCCCCCCTTCCTCCGCCATCGGTTCCCCCCTTCCCCCGCCCTCGCTTCCCCCTCTTTCCCCCGCCCTCGTTTCCCCCTCTTTCCCCCGCCCTCGGTTCCCCCATTTTCCCCCGCCCTCGGTTCCCCCTCTTTCCCCCGCCCTCGGTTCCCCCTCTTTCCCCCGCCCTCGGTTCCCCATCTTTACCCCGCCCTCGGTTCCCCCTCTTTCCCCCGCCCTCGGTTCCCCCTCTTTCCCCCGCCCTCGGTTCCCCCTCTTTCCCCACCCTCGGTTCCATCTCTTTCCCCCGCCCTCGGTTCCCCCTCTTTCCCCCGCCCTCGGTTCCCCCTCTTTCCCCCGCCCTCGGTTCCCCATCTTTCCCCCGCCCTCGGTTCCCCCCTTTCCCCCGCCCTCGGTTCCCCCTCTTTCCCCCGCCCTCGGTTTCCCCTCTTTCCCCCGCCCTCGGTTCCCACTCTTTCCCCCGCCCTCGCTTCCCCCTCTTTCCCCCGCCCTCGGTTCCCCCTCTTTCCCCCGCCCTCGGTTCCCCCCCTCGGTTCCCCCTCTTTCCCCCGCCCTCGGTTCCCCCTCTTTCCCCCGCCCTCGGTTACTCCCCTTCCCCCGCCCTCGGTTTCCCCTCTTTCCCCCGCCCTCGGTTATCCCCATTCCCCCGCCCTTGGTTTCCCCTCTTTCCCCCGCCCTCGATTCCCCCTCTTTCCCCCGCCCTCGGTTCCCCCTCTTTCCCCGCCCTCGGTTCCCCCTCTTTCCCCCGCCCTCGGTTCCCCCTCTTTCCGCCGCCCTCGGTTCCCCATCTTTCCCCCGCCCTCGGTTCCCCCTCTTTCCCCCCCCTCGGTTCCCCCTCTTTCCCCCGCCCTCGGTTCCCCCTCTTTCCCCCGCCCTCGGATCCCCCTCTTTCCCCCGCCCTCGATTCCCGCTCTTTCCCCCGCCCTCGTTTCCCCCTCTTTCCCCCGCCCTCGGTTCCCCCTCCTTCCCCCGCCCTCGGTTCCCCCCCCTCGGTTCCCCCTCTTTCCCCCGCCCTCGGTTCCCCCTCTTTCCCCCGCCCTCGGTTCCCCCTCTTTCCCCCGCCCTCGGTTACTCCCCTTCCCCCGCCCTCGGTTTCCCCTCTTTCCCCCGCCCTCGGTTACCTCCTTCCCCCGCCCTCGGTTCACCCCCTTCCCCCGCCCTCGGTTCCCCCTCTTTCCCCCGCCCTCGGTTCCCCCTCTTTCCCCCGCCCTCGGTTCCCCACTTCCCCCGCCCTCGGTTCCCCCTCTTTCCCCCGCCCTCGGTTCCCCACTTCCCCCGCCCTCGGTTCCCCCTCTTTCCCCCGCCCTCGGTTCCCCCTCTTTCCCCCGCCCTCGGTTCCCCCTCTTTCCCCCGCCCTCGGTTCCCCCCCTTTCCCCCGCCCTCGGTTGCCCCCTTCCTCCGCCATCGGTTCCCCCTCTTTCCCCCGCCCTCGGTTCCCCCTCTTTCCCCGCCCTCGATTCCCCCTCTTTCCCCCGCCCTCGGTTCCCCCCCTTCCACCGCCCTCGGTTCCCCCTTCCCCCGCCCTGGTTCCCCCCTTCCCCCGCCCTCGGCTGCCCCTCTTTCCCCCGCCCTCGGTTCCCCCCCTTCCCCCGCCCTCGGTCCCCCTCTTTCCCCCGCCCTCGGTTCCCCCTCTTTCCCCCGCCCTCGGTCCCCCTCTTTCCCCCGCCCTCGGTCCCCCTCTTTCCCCTGCCCTCGGTTCCCCCTCTTTCCCCCGCCCTCGGTTCCCCCTCTTTCCCCCGCCCTCGGTTCCCCCCCATCCCCGCCCTCGGTTCCCCTCTTTCCCCCGCGCTCGGTTACCCCACTTCTTCCGCCATCGGTTCCCCCTCTTTCTCCCGCCCTCGGTTCCCCCACCTTCCCCCGCCCTCGGTTCCACCTCTTTCCCCCGCCCTCGGTTCCCCTCTTTCCCCCGCCCTCGGTTCCCCCTCTTTCCCCAGCCCTCGGTTCCCCCTTTTTCCCCCGCCCTCGGTTCCCCCTCTTTCCCCCGCCCTCGGTTCCCCCTCTTTCCCCCGTCCTCGGTTCCCCCTCTTTCCCCGCCCTCGGTTACCCCCCTTCCCCCGCCCTCGGTTCCCCCTCTTTTCCCCGCCCTCGGTTCCCCCTCTTTCCCCCACCCTCGGTTCCCCCACTTCCCCCGCCCTGGGTTCCCCCCTTCCCCCGCCCTCGGTTCCCCCTCTTTCCCCTCGCCCTCGGTTTCCCCTCTTTCCCCCGCCCTCGGTTCCCCCTCTTTCCCCCGCCCTCGGTTCCCCCTCTTTCCCCCGCCCTCGGTTCCCCCTCTTTCCCCCGCCCTCGGTTCCCCCTCTTTCCCCCGCCCTCGGTTCCCCCCTTCCCACGCCCTCGGTTCCCCCTCTTTCCCCCGCCCACGGTTCCCCCTCTTTCCCCCGCCCTCGGTTCCCCCCCTTCCCCCGCCCTCGGTTCCCCCTCTTTCCACCGCCCTCGTTCCCCTCTTTCCCCCGCCCTCGGTTCCCCTCTTTCCCCCGCCCTCGGTTCCCCCTCTTTTCCCCCGCCCTCGGTTCCCCCTCTTTCCCTCGCCCTCGGTTCCCCCTCTTTCCCCCGCCCTCATTTCCCCCTCTTTCCCTCGCCCTCGGTTCCCCCTCTTTCCCCCGCCCTCGGTTCCCACTCTTTCCCCCGCCCTCGGTTTCCCCTCTTTCCCCCGCCCTCGGTTCCTCCTCTTTCTCCCGCCCTCGGTTCCCCCTCTTTCACCCGCCTCGGTTCCCCCTCTATCCCCGCCCTCGGTTCCCCTCTTTCCCCCGCCCTCGGTTCCCCCTCTTTCCCCCGCCCTCGGTTCCCCCCCTTCCCCCGCCCTGGGTTCCCCCCTTCCCCCGCCCTCGGTTCCCCCTCTTTCCCCAGCCCTCGGTTCCCCCTCTTTCCCCCGCCCTCGGTTTCCCCTCTTTCCCCCACCCTCGGTTCCCCCTCTTTCCCCCGCCCTCGGTTCCCCCTCTTTCCCCCGCCCTCGGTTCCCCACCCCTCGGTTCCCCTCTTCCCCGCCCTCGGTTCCCCCCTCTTTCCCCCGCCCTCGGTTCCCCCTCTTTCCCCCGCCCTCGGTTCCCCCCTCTTTCCCCCGCCCTCGGTTCCCACTCTTTCCCCAGCCCTCGGTTCCCCCTCTTTCCCCCCGCCCTCGGTTCCCCCTCTTTCCCCCGCCCTCGGTTCCCCCTCTTTCCCCCGCGCTCGTTTCCCCCTCTTTCCCCGCCCTCGGTTCCCCCTCTTTTTTCCCCGCCTCGGTTCCCCCTCTTTCCCCGCCCTCGGTTCACTCTTTCCCCCGCCGTCAGTTCCCCCTCATTCCCCCGCCCTCGGTTCCCCCTCTTTCCCCCGCCCTCGGTTCCCCATCTTTCCCCGGCCCTCGGTTCCCCCTCTTTCCCCCGCCCTCGGTTCCCCCTCTTTCCCCCGCCCTCGGTTCCCCCTCTTTCCCCTGCCCTCGGTTCCCCCTCTTTCCCCCCCCCTCGGTTCCCGCTCTTTCCCCCGCCCTCGGTCCCCCCTCTTTCCCCCGCCCTCGGTTCCCCCTCTTGCCCCCGCCCTCGGTTCCCCCTCTTTCCCCCGCCCTCGGTTCCCCCTCTTTCCCTCGCCCTCGGTTCCCCCTCTTTTCCGCGCCCTCGGTTCCCCCTCTTTCCCCCTGCCCTCGGGTCCCCCTCTTTCCCCCCGCCTCGGTTCCCCCCCTTCCCCCGCCCTCGGTTCCCCCTCTTTCCCCCGCCCTCGGTTCCCCCTCTTTCCCCCGCCCTCGCTTCCCTCTCTTTCACCCGCCCTCGGTTCCCCCTCTTTCCCCCGCCCTCGGTTCCCCCTCTTTCCCCGTCCTCGGTTCCCCCTCTTTCCCCCGCCCTCGGTTACCCCCCCTTCCCCCGCCCTCGGTTCCCCCTCTTTCCCCCGCCCTCGGTTCCCCTCTTTCACCCACCCTCGGTTCCCCCCTTCCCCCGCCCTCGGTTCCCCCCTTCCCCCGCCCTCGGTTCCCCCTCTTTCCCCTCGCCCTCGGTTCCCCCCTTCCCCCGCCCTCGGTTTCCCTCTTTCCCCCGCCTCGGTTCCCCCTCTTTCCCCCGCCCTCGGTTCCCCCTCTTTCCCCCGCCCTCGGTTCCCCTCTTTCCCCCGCCCTCGGTTCCCCCTCTTTCCCCCACCCTCGGTTCCCCCCTTCCCCCGCCCTCGGTTCCCCCTCTTTCCCCCGCCCACGGTTCCCCCTCTTTCCCCCGCCCTCGGTTCCCCCCTTCCCCCGCCCTCGGTTCCCCCTCTTTCCCCCGCACTCGGTTCCCCCTCTTTCCCCGCCCTCGGTTCCCCCTCTTTCCCTCGCCCTCGGTTCCCCCTCTTTCCCCCGCCCTCGGTTCCCCCTCTTTGCCCCCGCCCTCGGTTCCCCTCTTTCCCCCGCCCTCGTTTCCCCCTCTTTCCCTCGCCCTCGGTTCCCCCTCTTTCCACCGCCCTCGGTTCCCACTCTTTCCCCCGCCCTCGGTTTCCCCTGTTTCCCCCGCCCTCGGTTCCCCCTCTTTCTCCCACCCTCGGTTCCCCCTCTTTCCCCCGCCCTCGGTTCCCCTCTATCCCCCGCCCTCGGTTCCCCCTCTTTCCCCCGCCCTCGGTTCCCCCTCTTTCCCCCACCCTCGGTTCCCCCGCCCACGGTTTCCCTTCTTTCCCCCGCCCTCGGTTCCCGCTCTTTCCCCGCCCTCGGTTCCCCCTCTTTCCCCCGCCCTCGGTTCCTCCTCTTTCCCCCGCCCTCGGTTCCCCCTCTTTACCCCGCCCTCGTTTCCCCCCCTTCCCCCGCCCTCGGTTCCCCCCCTTCCCCGCCCTGGGTTCCCCCCTTCCCCCGCCCTCGGTTCCCCCTGTTTCCACAGCCCTCGGTTCCCCCTCTTCCCCCGCCCTCGGTTTCCCCTCTTTCCCCCCACCCTCGGTTCCCCCTCTTTCCCCCACCCTCGGTTCCCCCTCTTTCCCCCGCCCTCGGTTCCCCACCCCTCGGTTCCCCCTCTTTCCCCCGCCCTCGGTTCCCCCCTCTTTCCCCGCCCTCGGTTCCCCCTCTTTCCCCGCCCTCGGTTCCCCCCTCTTTCCCCCGCCCTTGGTTCCCACTCTTTCCCGCCCTCGGTTCCCCCTCTTTCCCCCGCCCTCGCTTCCCTCTCTTTCCCCCGCCCTCGGTTCCCCCTCTTTCCCCCGCCCTCGGTTCCCCCTCTTTCCCCCGTCCTCGGTTCCCCCTCTTTCCCCCGCCCTCGGTTACCCCCCTTCCCCCGCCCTCGGTTCCCCCTCTTTCCCCCGCCCTCGGTTCCCCTCTTTCACCCACCCTCGGTTCCCCCCTTCCCCCGCCCTCGGTTCCACCCTTCCCCCGCCCTCGGTTCCCCCTCTTTCCCCTCGCCCTCGGTTCCCCCCTTCCCCCGCCCTCGGTTTCCCCTCTTTCCCCCGCCCTCGGTTACCCCTCTTTACCCCGCCCTCGGTTCCCCCTCTTTCCCCCGCCCTCGGTTCCCCCTCTTTCCCCCACCCTCGGTTCCCCCCTTCCCCCGCCCTCGGTTCCCCTCTTTCCCCCGCCCACGGTTCCCCCTCTTTCCCCTGCCCTCGGTTCCCCCCTTCCCCCGCCCTCGGTTCCCCCTCTTTCCCCCGCCCTCGGTTCCCCCTCTTTCCCTCGCCCTCGGTTCCCCCTCTTTCCCCCGCCCTCGGTTCCCCCTCTTTGCCCCCGCCCTCGGTTCCCCCTCTTTCCCCCGCCCTCGGTTCCCCTCTTTCCCTCGCCTCGGTTCCCCCCCTTTCCCCCGCCCTCGTTTCCCCCTCTTTCCCTCGCCCTCGGTTCCCCCTCTTTCCACCGCCCTCGGTTCCCACTCTTTCCCCCGCCCTCGGTTTCCCCTGTTTCCCCCGCCCTCGGTTCCCCCTCTTTCTCCCACCCTCGGTTCCCCCTCTTTCCCCCGCCCTCGGTTCCCCCTCTATCCCCCGCCCTCGGTTCCCCCTCTTTCCCCGCCCTCGGTTCCCCCTCTTTCCCCCGCCCTCGGTTCCCCCGCCCTCGGTTTCCCTTCTTTCCCCCGCCCTCGGTTCCCGCTCTTTCCCCCGCCCTCGGTTCCCCCTCTTTTCCCCGCCCTCGGTTCCTCCTCTTTCCCCCGCCCTCGGTTCCCCCTCTTTCCCCCGCCCTCGTTTCCCCCCCTTCCCCGCCCTCGGTTTCCCCCCTTCCCCCGCCCTGGGTTCCCCCCTTCCCCCGCCCTCGGTTCCCCCTGTTTCCCCAGCCCTCGGTTCCCCCTCTTTCCCCCGCCCTCGGTTTCCCCTCTTTCCCCCCACCCTCGGTTCCCCCTCTTTCCCCCACCCTCGGTTCCCCCTCTTTCCCCCGCCCTCGGTTCCCCACCCCTCGGTTCCCCCTCTTTCCCCCGCCTCGGTTCCCCCCTCTTTCCCCGCCCTCGGTTCCCCCTCTTTCCCCCGCCCTCGGTTCCCCCCTCTTTCCCCCGCCCTTGGTTCCCACTCTTTCCCCAGCCCTCGGTTCCCCCTCTTTCCCCCCGCCCTCGGTTCCCCCTCTTTCCCCCCGCCCTCGGTTCCCCCCTTCCCCCGCCCTCGCTTCCCCCTCTTTCCCCCGCCCTCGGTTCCCCCATTTTCCCCCGCCCTCGGTTCCCCCTCTTTCCCCCGCCCTCGGTTCCCCCTCTTTCCCCCGCCCTCGGATCCCCTCTGTCCCCCGCCCTCGGTTCCCCCTCTTTCCCCCGCCCTCGGTTCCCCCTCTTTCCCCCGCCCTCGGTTCCCCCCTTCCCCCGCCCTCGGTTCCCCTCTTTCCCCCGCACTCGGTTCCCCCTCTTTCCCCCGCCCTCGGTTCCCCCTCTTTCCCTCGCCCTCGGTTCCCCTCTTTCCCCCGCCCTCGGTTCCCCCTCTTTGCCCCCGCCCTCGGTTCCCCCTCTTTCCCCCGCCCTCGGTTCCCCTCTTTCCCTCGCCCTCGGTTCCCCCTCTTTCCCCCGCCCTCGTTTCCCCCTCTTTCCCTCGCCCTCGGTTCCCCCTCTTTCCACCGCCCTCGGTTCCCACTCTTTCCCCGCCCTCGGTTTCCCCTGTTTCCCCCGCCCTCGGTTCCCCCTCTTTCTCCCACCCTCGGTTCCCCCTCTTTCCCCCGCCCTCGGTTCCCCCTCTATCCCCCGCCCTCGGTTCCCCCTCTTTCCCCCGCCCTCGGTTCCCCCTCTTTCCCCCACCCTCGGTTCCCCGCCCTCGGTTTCCCTTCTTTCCCCCGCCCTCGGTTCCCGCTCTTTCCCCCGCCCTCGGTTCCCCCTCTTTCCCCCGCCCTCGGTTCCTCCTCTTTCCCCCGCCCTCGGTTCCCCCTCTTTCCCCCGCCCTCGTTTCCCCCCCCTTCCCCCGCCCTCGGTTACCCCCCTTCCCCCGCCCTGGGTTCCCCCCTTCCCCCGCCCTCGGTTCCCCCTGTTTCCCCAGCCCTCGGTTCCCCCTCTTTCCCCGCCCTCGGTTTCCCCTCTTTCCCCCCACCCTCGGTTCCCCCTCTTTCCCCCACCCTCGGTTCCCCCTCTTTCCCCCGCCCTCGGTTCCCCACCCCTCGGTTCCCCCTCTTTCCCCGCCCTCGGTTCCCCCCTCTTTCCCCCGCCCTCGGTTCCCCCTCTTTCCCCCGCCTCGGTTCCCCCCTCTTTCCCCCGCCCTTGGTTCCCACTCTTTCCCGCCCTCGGTTCCCCCTCTTTCCCCCGCCCTCGCTTCCCTCTCTTTCCCCCGCCCTCGGTTCCCCCTCTTTCCCCCGCCCTCGGTTCCCCCTCTTTCCCCCGTCCTCGGTTCCCCCTCTTTCCCCCGCCCTCGGTTACCCCCTTCCCCCGCCCTCGGTTCCCCCTCTTTCCCCCGCCCTCGGTTCCCCTCTTTCACCCACCCTCGGTTCCCCCCTTCCCCCGCCCTCGGTTCCACCCTTCCCCCGCCCTCGGTTCCCCCTCTTTCCCCTCGCCCTCGGTTCCCCCCTTCCCCCGCCCTCGGTTTCCCCTCTTTCCCCCGCCCTCGGTTCCCCCTCTTTACCCCGCCCTCGGTTCCCCCTCTTTCCCCCGCCCTCGGTTCCCCCTCTTTCCCCCACCCTCGGTTCCCCCTTCCCCCGCCCTCGGTTCCCCCTCTTTCCCCGCCCACGGTTCCCCTCTTTCCCCTGCCCTCGGTTCCCCCCTTCCCCCGCCCTCGGTTCCCCCTCTTTCCCCCGCCCTCGGTTCCCCCTCTTTCCCTCGCCCTCGGTTCCCCCTCTTTCCCCGCCCTCGGTTCCCCCTCTTTGCCCCCGCCCTCGGTTCCCCCTCTTTCCCCCGCCCTCGGTTCCCCTCTTTCCCTCGCCCTCGGTTCCCCCCCTTTCCCCCGCCCTCGTTTCCCCCTCTTTCCCTCGCCCTCGGTTCCCCCTCTTTCCACCGCCCTCGGTTCCCACTCTTTCCCCCGCCCTCGGTTTCCCCTGTTTCCCCCGCCCTCGGTTCCCCCTCTTTCTCCCACCCTCGGTTCCCCCTCTTTCCCCCGCCCTCGGTTCCCCCTCTATCCCCCGCCCTCGGTTCCCCCTCTTTCCCCCGCCCTCGGTTCCCCCTCTTTCCCCCGCCCTCGGTTCCCCCGCCCTCGGTTTCCCTTCTTTCC
>NW_028225183.1:45236522-45262723 GCF_052327205.1 Somniosus microcephalus
CTCTTTCCCCCGCCCTCGGTTCAACCTCTTTCCCCCGCCCTCGTTTCCCCCCCCTTCCCCCGCCCTCGGTTCCCCCTCTTTCCCCCGCCCTCGGTTCCCCCACATTCCCCCGCCCTCGGTTCCTCCTCTTTCCCCCGCCCTCGGTTCCCCCTCTTTCCCCCGCCCTCGTTTCCCCCCCCTTCCCCCGCCCTCGGTTCCCCGTCTTTCCCCCGCCCTCGGTTCCCCCTCTTTCCCCCGCCCTCGGTTCCCCCTCTTTCCCCCGCCCTCGGTTCCCCTCTTTCCCCCGCCCTCGGTTCCCCCTCTTTCCCCCGCCCTCGGTTTCCCCTCTTTCCCCCGCCCTCGGTTCCCGCTCTTTCCCCGGCCCTCGGTTCCCCCTCTTTCCCCCGCCCTCGGTTCCTCCTCTTTCCCCAGCCCTCGGTTCCCCCTTTTTCCCCCGCCCTCGTTTCCCCCCCCTTCCCCCGCCCTCGGTTCCCCCTCTTTCCCCCGCCCTCAGTTCCCCCTCTTTCCCCCGCCCTAGGTTCCCCCTCTTTCCCCCGCCCTCGGTTCCCCCTCTTTCCCCCGCCCTCGGTTCCCCCCCCCTTCCCCCGCCCTCGGGTACCCCCCTGCCTCTGCCATCGGTTCCCCCTCTTTCCCCCGCCCTCGGTTCCCCCACATTCCCCCGCCCTCGGTTCCACCTCTTTCCCCCGCCCTCGGTTCCCCCTCTTTCCCCCGCCCTCGGTTCCCCCTCTTTCCCCCGCCCTCGGTTCCCCCTCTTTCCCCAGCCCTCGGTTCCCCCTTTTTCCCCCGCCCTCGGTTCCCCCTCTTTCCCCCGCCCTCGGTTCCCCCTCTTTCCCCCGCCCTCGGTTCCCCCTCTTTCCCCCGCCCTCGGTTACCTCCCTTCCCCCGCCCTCGGTTCCCCCTCTTTCCCCCGCCCTCGGTTCCCCCTCTTTCCCCCACCCTCGTTCCCCCCCTTCCCCCGCCCTGGGTTCCCCCCTTCTCCCGCCCTCGGTTCCCCCTCTTTCCCCTCGCCCTCGGTTCTCCCCTTCCCCCGCCCTCGGTTTCCCCTCTTTCCCCCGCCCTCGGTTCCCCCTATTTCCCCCGCCCTCGGTTCACCCTCTGTCCCCCGCCCTCGGTTCCCCTTCTTTCCCCCGCCCTCGGTTCCCCCTTCCCCCGCCCTCGGTTCCCCCTCTTTCCCCCGCCCGTGGTTCCCCCTCTTTCCCCCGCCCTCGGTTCCCCCCTTCCCCCGCCCTCGGTTCCCCCTCTTTCCCCCGCCCTCGGTTCCCCCTCTTTCCCCCGCCCTCGGTTCCGCTCTTTCCCCCGCCCTCGGTTCCCCCTCTTTCCCCCGCCCTCGGTTCCCCCTCTTTTCCCCCGCCCTCGGTTCCCCCTCTTTCCCTCGCCCTCGGTTCCCCCTCTTTCCCTCGCCCTCGGTTCCCCCTCTTTCCCCCGCCCTCGGTTCCCACTCTTTCCCCCGCCCTCGGTTTCCCCTCTTTCCCCCGCCCTCGGTTCCCCCTCTTTCACCCGCCCTCGGTTCCCCCTCTTTCCCCCGCCCTCGGTTCCGCCTCTTTCCCCCGCCCTCGGTTCCCCCCTTCCCCCGCCCTCGGTTCCCCATCTTTCCCCCGCCCTCGGTTCCCCCTCTTTCCCCCGCCCTCGGTTCCACTCTTTCCCCCGCCCTCGGTTCCCCCTCTTTCCCCCGCCCTCGGTTCCCGCTCTTTCCCCCGCCCTCGGTTCCCCCTCTTTCCCCCACCCTCGGTTCCCCCTCTTTCCCCGCCCTCGGTTCCACCTCTTTCCCCCGCCCTCGGTTCGCCCTCTTTCCCCGCCATCGGTTCCCCCTCTTTCCCCCGCCCTCGGTTCCCCCCTTCCCCCGCCATCGGTTCCCCATCTTTCCCCGGCCCTCGGTTCCCCCTCTTTCCCCCGCCCTCGGTTCCCACTCTTTCCCCCGCCCCTCTTTCCCCCGCCCTCGGTTCCCCCTCTTTCCCCCGCCCTCGGTTTCCCCTCTTTCCCCCGCCCTCGGTTCCCGCTCTTTCCCCCGCCCTCGGTTCCCCCTCTTTCCCCCGCCCTCGGTTCCCCCTCTTTCCCCCGCCCTCGGTTCCCCCTCTTTCCCCCGCCCTCGATGCCCCCCCTTCCCCCGCCCTCGGTTCCCCCTCTTTCCCCCGCCCTCGGTTCCCCCTCTTTCCCCCGCCCTCGGTTCCCCCTCTTTCCCCCGCCCTCGGTTCACCCCCTTTCCCCCGCCCTCGGTTACCCCCCTTCCTCCGCCATCGGTTCCGCCTCTTTCCCCCGCCCTCGGCTCCCCCACCTTCCCCCGCCCTCGGTTCCAACTCTTTCCCCGCCCTCGGTTCCCCCTCTTTCCCCTGCCCTCGGTTCCCCCTCTTTCCCCCGCCCTCGGTTCCCCCTCTTTCCCCAGCCCTCGCTTCCCCCTATTTCCCCCGCCCTCGGTTGCCCCTCTTTCCCGCGCCCTCGGTTCCCCCTCTTTCCCCCGCCCTCGGTTCCCCCTCTTTTCCCCACCCTCGGTTCCCCCCCTTCCCCCGCCCTGGGTTCCCCCCTTCTCCCGCCCTCGGTTCCCACTCTTTCCCCTCGCCCTCGGTTCCCCCCTTCCACCGCCCTCGGTTTCCCCTCTTTCCCCCGCCCTCGGTTCCCCCTCTTTCCCCCGCCCTCGGTTCCCCCTCTTTCCCCCGCCCTCGGTTCCCCCTCTTTCCCCCGCCCTCGGTTCCCCATCTTTCCCCGGCCTTCGGTTCCCCCTCTTTCCCCCGCCCTCGGTTCCCCCTCTTTCCCCCGCCCCTCTTTCCCCCGCCCTCGGTTCCCCCTCTTTCCCCCCCCCTCGGTTTCCCCTCTTTCCCCCGCCCTCTGTTCCCGCTCTTTCCCCCGCCCTCGGTTCCCCCTCTTTCCCCCCCCTCGGTTCCCCCTCTTTCCCCCGCCCTCGGTTCCCCCTCTTTCCCCCGCCCTCGATGCCCCCCCCTTCCCCCGCCCTCGGTTCCCCCTCTTTCCCCCGCCCTCGGTTCCCCCTCTTTCCCCCGCCCTCGTTTCCCCCTCTTTCCCCCGCCCTCGGTTCCCCCTCTTTCCCCCGCCCTCGGTTCACCCCCTTTCCCCCGCCCTCGGTTACCCCCCTTCCTCCGCCATCGGTTCCCCCTCTTTCCCCCGCCCTCGGCTCCCCCACCTTCCCCCGCCCTCGGTTCCACCTCTTTCCCCCGCCCTCGGTTCCCCCTCTTTCCCCCGCCCTCGGTTCCCCCTCTTTCCCCAGCCCTCACTTCCCCCTTTTTCCCCCGCCCTCGGTTCCCCCTCTTTCCCCAGCCCTCGGTTCCCCCTCTTTCCCCCGCCCTCGGTTACCCCCCTTCCCCCGCCCTCTGTTCCCCCTCTTTCCCCCGCCCTCGGTTCCCCCTCTTTCCTGCACCCTCGGTTCCCCCCCTTCCCCCGCCCTGGGTTCCCCCCTTCTACCGCCCTCGGTTTCCCCTCTTTCCCCTCGCCCTCGGTTCCCCCTTCCCCCGCCCTCGGTTTCCCCTCTTTCCCCCGCCCTCGGTTCCCCCTCTTTCCCCCGCCCTCGGTTCCCCCTCTTTCCCCCGCCCTCGGTTCCCCCTCTTTCCCCCGCCCTCGGTTCCCCTTCTTTCCCCCGCCCTCGGTTCCCCCTTCCCCCGCCCTCGGTTCCCCCTCTTTCCCCCGCCCGCGGTTCCCCCTCTTTCCCCCGCCCTCGGTTCCCCCCTTCCCCCGCCCTCGGTTCCCCCTCTTTCCCCCGCCCTCGGTTCCCCCTCTTTCCCCCGCCCTCGGTTCCGCTCTTTCCCCCGCCCTCGGTTCCCCCTCTTTCCCCCGCCCTCGGTTCCCCCTCTTTTCCCCCACCCTCGGTTCCCCCTCTTTCCCTCGCCCTCGGGTCCCCCTCTTTCCCCCGCCCTCGTTTCCCCCTCTTTCCCTCGCCCTCGGTTCCCCCTCTTTCCCCCGCCCTCGGTTCCCACTCTTTCCCCCGCCCTCGGTTTCCCCTCTTTCACCCGCCCTCGGTTCCCCCTCTTTCCCCCGCCCTCGGTTCCCCCTCTTTCCCCCGCCCTCGGTTCCCCCTCTTTCCCCCGCCCTCGGTTCCCCCTCTTTCCCCGGCCTCGGTTCCCCCTCTTTTCCCCCGCCCTCTGTTCCCCCTCTTTCACTCTCCCTCGGTTCCCCCTCTTTCCCCCGCCCTCGTTTCCCCCTCATTTCCTCGCCCTCGGTTCCCCCTCTTTCCCCCGCCCTCGGTTCCCCCTCTTTCCCCAGCCCTCGGTTCCCCCCTCTTTCCCCCGCCCTCGGTTCCCCCCCATTCTCCCGCCCTCGGTTCCGCCCTCTTTCCACCGCCCTCGGTTCCCCCCCTTTCCCCCGCCCTCGGTTCCCCCTCTTTCCCCCGCCCTCGGTTCCCCCTCTGTCCCCTGCCCTCGGTTCCCCCTCTTTCCCCCGCCCTCGGTTCCCCACCCCTCGGTTCCCCCTCTTTCCCCCGCCCTCGGTTCCCCCTCTTTCCCCCGCCCTCGGTTCCCCCTCTTTCCCCAGCCCTCGGTTCCCCCTTTTTCCCCCGCCCTCGGTTCCCCCTCTTTCCCCCGCCCTCGGTTCCCCCTCTTTCCCCCGCCCCTCTTTCCCCCGCCCTCGGTTCCCCCTCTTTCCCCCGCCCTCGGTTTCCCCTCTTTCCCCCGCCCTCGGTTCCCGCACTTTCCCCCGCCCTCGGTTCCCCCTCTTTCCCCCCGCCCTCGGTTCCCCCTCTTTCCCCCACCCTCGGTTCCCCCTCTTACCCCAGCCCTCACTTCCCCCTTTTTCCCCCGCCCTCGGTTCCCCCTCTTTCCCCAGCCCTCGGTTCCCCCTCTTTCCCCTGCCCTCGGTTACCCCCCTTCCCCCGCCCTCGGTTTCCCCTCTTTCCCCCACCCTCGGTTCCCCCTCTTTCCACCGCCCTCGGTTCCCCCTCTTACCCTCTCCGTCGGTTCCCCCTCTTTCCCCCTCCCTCGGTTCCCCCTCTTTCCCCCGCCCTCAGTTCCCCCCCTTCCCCCGCCCTCGGTTGTCCCTCTTTCCCCCGCCCTCGGTTCCCCCTCTTTTTCCCCAGCTCTCGGTGCCCCCTCTTTCCCCCACCCTCGGTTCCCCCTCTTTCCCCCGCCCTCGGTTCCCCCCTTCCCCCGCCCTCGGTTCCCCACTTGCCCCGCCCTCGGTGCCCCCCCTTCCCCCGCCCTTGGTCCCCCTCTTTCCCCCGCCCTCGGTTCCCCCTCTTTCCCCCGCCCTCGGTCCCCCTCTTTCCCCCGCCCTCGGTCCCCCTCTTTCCCCCGCCCTCGGTTCCCCCTCTTTCCCCCGCCCTCGGTTCCCCCTCTTTCCCCCGCCCTCAGTTCCCCCTCTTTCCCCCGCCCTCGGATCCCCCCTTCCCCCGCCCTCGGTTCCCCCTCTTTCCCCCGCCCTCGGTTCCTCCTCTTTTCCCCCGCCCTCGGTTCCCCCTCTTTCCCCCGCCCTCGTTTCCCCCCCCTTCCCCCGCCCTCAGTTCCCCATCTTTCCCCCGCCCTCGGTTCCCCCTTTTTCCCCCGCCCTCGGTTCCCCCTCTTTCCCCCGCCCTCGGTTCCCCCTCTTTCCCCCCGCCCTCGGTTCCCCCCCTTTCCCCCGCCCTCGGGTACCCCCTTCCTCCGCCATCGGTTCCCCCTCTTTCCCCCGCCCTCGGTTCCCCCTCTTTCCCCCGCCCTCAGTTCCCCCTCTTTCCCCCGCCCTCGGTTCCCCCTCTTTCCCCCGCCCTCGGTTAGCCCCCTTCCCCCGCCCTCGGTTCCCCCTCTTTCCCCCGCCCTCGGTTCCCCCTCTTTCTCCCACCCTCGGTTACCCCTCTTTCCCGCGCCCTCGGTTCCCCCTCTATCCCCCGCCCTCGGTTCCCCCTCTTTCCCCCGCCCTCGGTTCCCCCTCTTTCCCCCGCCCTCGGTTTCCCTTCTTTCCCCCGCCCTCGGTTCCCGCTCTTTCCCCCGCCCTCGGTTCCCCCTCTTTTCCCCGCCCTCGGTTCCTCCTCTTTTCCCCCGCCCTCGGTTCCCCCTCTTTCCCCCGCCCTCGTTTCCCCCCCTTCCCCCGCCCTCGGTTCCCCATCTTTCCCTCGCCCTCGGTTCCCCCTTTTTCCCCCGCCCTCGGTTCCCCCTCTTTCCCCCGCCCTCGGTTCCCCCTCTTTCCCCCGCCCTCGGTTCCCCCCCTTTCCCCCGCCCTCGGGTACCCCCTTCCTCCGCCATCGGTTCCCCCTCTTTCCCCCGCCCTCGGTTCCCCCTCTTTCCCCCGCCCTCGGTTCCCCCTCTTTCCCCCACCCTCGGTTCCCCCTCTTTCCCCCGCCCTCGGTTAGCCCCCTTCCCCCGCCCTCGGTTCCCCCTCTTTCCCCCGCCCTCGGTTCCCCCTCTTTCCCCCGCCCTCAGTTCCCCCTCTTTCCCCCGCCCTCGGTTCCCCCCCCTTCCCCCGCCCTCGGTTCCCCCTCTTTCCCCCGCCCTCGGTTCCCCCTCTTTCCCCCGCCCTCGGTTCCCCACTTCCCCCGCCCTCGGTTCCCCCTCTTTCCCCTGCCCTCAGTTCCCCCTCTTTCCCCCGCCCTCGTCCCCCTCTTTCCCCTGCCCTCGGTTCCCCCTCTTTCCCCCGCCCTCGGTTCCCCTCTTTCCCCCGTCCTCGGTTCCCCCTCTTTCCCCCGCCCTCGGTTCCCCCCTTTCCCCGCCCTCGGTTCCCCCTCTTTCCCGCGCCCTCGGTTCCCCCTCTTTCCCCCGCCCTCGGTTCCCCCTCTTTCCCCCGCCCTCGGTTCCCCCCCTTCCCCCGCCCTCGGTTCCCCCCTTCCCCCGCCCTGGGTTCCCCCCTTCCCCCGCCCTCGGTTCCCCCTCTTTCACCCGCCCTCGGTTCCCCCCCTTCCCCCGCCCTCGGTCCCCCTCTTTCCCCCGCCCTCGGTTCCCCCTCTTTCCCCCGCCCTCGGTCCCCCTCTTTCCCCCGCCCTCGGTCCCCCTCTTTCCCCGCCCTCGGTTCCCCCTCTTTCCCCCGCCCTCGGTTCCCCCCTTCCCCCGCCCTCGGTTCCCCCTCTTTCCCCTGCCCTCGGTTCCCCCTCTTTCCCCCACCCTCGGTCCCCCTCTTTCCCCTGCCCTCGGTTCCCCCTTTCCCCCGCCCTCGGTTCCCCCTCTTTCCCCCGTCCTCGGTACCCCCCTCTTTCCCACGCCCTCGGTTCCCCCCTTCCCCTGCCCTCGGTTCCCCCTCTTTCCCCCGCCCTCAGATCCCCCTCTTTCCCCCGCCCTCGGTTCCCCCCCTTCCCCCGCCCTCGGTTCCCCCCTTCCCCCGCCCTGGGTTCCCCCCTTCCCCCGCCCACGGTTCCCCCTCTTTCCCCCGCCCACGGTTCCCCCTCTTTCCCCCGCCCTCGGATCCCCCCCTTCCCCCGCCCTCGGTCCCCCTCTTTCCCCCGCCCTCGGTTCCCCCTCTTTCCCCCGCCCTCGGTCCCCCTCTTTCCCCCGCCCTCGGTCCCCCTCTTTCCCCCACCCTCGGTCCCCCTCTTTCCCGCGTCCTCAGTTCCCCCTCTTTCCCCCGCCCTCGGTTCCCCCCCCTTCCCCCGCCCTCGGTTACCCCTCTTTCCCCCGCCCTCGGTTCCCCACTTCCCCCGCCCTCGGTTCCCCAGCCCTCGGTTCCCCCTCTTTCCCCCCGCCCTCGGTTCCCCCTCTTTCCCCCGCCCTCGGTTCCCCCCTTCCCCCGCCCTCGGTTTCCCCTCTTTCCCCCGCCCTCGGTTCCCCCTCTTTCCCCCGCCCTCGGTTCCCCCTCTTTCCCCCGCCCTCGGTTCCCCTTTTCCCCCGCCCTCGGTTCCCCCTCTTTCCCCCGCCCTCGGTTCCCCCTCTTTCCCCCGCCCTCGGTTCCCCCTGTTTCCCCCGCCCTCGGTTCCCCCTCTTTCCCCCGCCCTCGTTTCCACCTCTTTCCCCCGCCATCGGTTCCCCCTCTTTCCCCCGCCCTCGGTTACCCCCTTCCCCCGCCTTCGGTTCCCCATCTTTCCCCGGCCCTCGGTTCCCCCTCTTTCCCCCGCCCTCGGTTCCCCCCCTTCCCCCGCCCTCGGTCCCCCTCTTTCCCCCGCCCTCGGTTCCCCCTCTTTCCCCCGCCCTCGGTCCCCCTCTTTCCCCCGCCCTCGGTCCCCCTCTTTCCCCCACCCTCGGTCCCCCTCTTTCCCCCGTCCTCAGTTCCCCCTCTTTCCCCCGCCCTCGGTTCCCCCCCCTTCCCCCGCCCTCGGTTACCCCTCTTTCCCCCGCCCTCGGTTCCCCACTTCCCCCGCCCTCGGTTCCCCCTCTTTCCCCCGCTCTCGGTTCCCCCTCTTTCCCCCGCCCTCGGTTCCCCCCCTTCCCCCGCCCTCGGTCCCCCTCTTTCCCCCGCCCTCGGTTCCCCCTCTTTCCCCCGCCCTCGGTCCCCCTCTTTCCCCCGCCCTCGGTCCCCCTCTTTCCCCCGCCCTCGGTTCCCCCTCTTTCCCCCGCCTTTGTTCCCCCTCTTTCCCCCGCCCTCAGTTCCCCCTCTTTCCCCCGCCCTCGGTTCCCCCCCCTTCCCCCGCCCTCAGTTCCACCTCTTTCCCCCGCCCTCGGTTCCCCCTCTTTCCCCCGCCCTCGGTTCCCCCCCATTCCCCCGCTCTCGGTTCCCCCCCTTTCCCCCGCCCTCGGTTCCCCCCCTTTCCCCCGCCCTCGGTTCCCCCTCTTTCCCCCGCCCTCGGTTCCCCCTCTCTCCCCCGCCCTCGGTTCCCCCTCTTACCCCCGCCCTCGGTTGCCCACCCCTCGGTTACCCCTCTTTCCCCCGCCCTCGGTTCCCCCCTCTTTCCCCCGCCCTCGGTTCCCCCTCTTTCCCCCGCCCTCGGTTCCCCCTCTTTCCCCCCCGCCCTCTGTTCCCCCTCTTTCCCCAGCCCTCGGTTCCCCCTCTTTCCCCCCGCCCTCGGTTCCCCCTCTTTCCCCCGCCCTCGGTTCCCCCCTTCCCCCGCACTCGGTTCCCCCTCTTTCCCCCGCCCTCGGTTCCCCCTCTTTCCCCCGCCCTCGGTTCCCCCTCTTACACCCGCCCTCGGTTCCCCTCTTTCCCCCGCCCTCGGTTCCCCCTCTTTCCCCCGCCCTCGGTTCCCCCTCTTTCCCCCGTCCTCGGTTCCCCCTCTTTCCCCGCCCTCGGTTCCACCTCTTTCCTTTCCCCCGCCCTCGGTTCCCCCTCTTTCCCCCGCCCTCGGTTCCCCCTCTTTCCCCCGTCCTCGGTTCCCCCTCTTTCCCCGCCCTCGGTTCCACCTCTTTCCCCACGCTCGGTTCCCCCTCTTTCCCCCGCCCTCGTTTCCCCCCCTTCCCCCGCCCTCGGTTCCCCCTCTTTCCCCCGCCCTCGGTTCCCCCTCTTTCCCCCGCCCTCGGTTCCCCCCCTTTCCCCCGCCCTCGGTTCCCCCTCTTTCCCCCGCCCTCGGTTCCTCCTCTTTCCCCCGCCCTCGGTTCCCCCTCTTTCCCCAGCCCTCGGTTCCCCCTTTTTCCCCCGCCCTCGGTTCCCCCTCTTTCCCCCGCCCTCGGTTCCCCCTCTTTCCCCCGCCCTCGGTTCCCCCTCTTTCCCCCGCCCTCGGTTAGCCCCCTTCCCCCGCCCTCGGTTCCCCCTCTTTCCCCCGCCCTCGGTTCCCCCTCATTCCCCCGCCCTCGGTTCCCCCATTCCCCCGCCCTCGGTTCCCCCTTCCCCCGCCCTCGGTTCCACCTCTTTCCCCCGCCCTCGGTTCCCCTCTTTTCCCCGCCTCGGTTCCCCCCCTTCCCCCGCCCTCGGTTCCACCTCTTTCCCCCGCCCTCGGTTCCCACTCTTTCCCCCGCCCTCGGTTCCCCCCCATTCCCCCGCCCTCGGTTCCCCCCTCTTTCCCCCGCCCTTGTTTCCCCCCCTTTCCCCCGCCCTCGGTTCCCCCTCTTTCCCCCGCCCTCGGTTCCCCCTCTGTCCCCCGCCATCGGTTCCCCCTCTTTCCCCCGCCCTCGGTTCCCCAGCCCTCGGTTCCCCCTCTTTCCCCCCGCCCTCGGTTCCCCCTCTTTCCCCCGCCCTCGGTTCCCCCCTTCCCCCGCCCTCGGTTTCCCCTCTTTCCCCCGCCCTCGGTTCCCCCTCTTACCCCCGCCCTCGGTTCCCCCTCTTTCCCCCGCCCTCGGTTCCACTCTTTCCCCCGCCCTCGGTTCCCCCTCTTTCCCCCGCCCTCGGTTCCCCCTCTTTCCCCCGCCCTCGGTTCCCCCTGTTTCCCCCGCCCTCGGTTCCCCCTCTTTCCCCCGCCCTCGTTTCCACCTCTTTCCCCCGCCATCGGTTCCCCCTCTTTCCCCCGCCCTCGGTTACCCCCTTCCCCCGCCCTCGGTTCCCCATCTTTCCCCGGCCCTCGGTTCCCCCTCTTTCCCCCGCCCTCGGTTCCCCCTCTTTCCCCCGCCCTCGGTTCCCCCTCTTACACCCGCCCTCGGTTCCCCTCTTTCCCCCGCCCTCGGTTCCCCCTCTTTCCCCCGCCCTCGGTTCCCCCTCTTTCCCCGCCCTCGGTTCCCACTCTTTCCCCCGCCCTCGGTTCCCCCTCTTTCCCCGCCCTCGGTTCCACCTCTTTCGCCCGCCCTCGGTTCCCCCTCTTTCCCCCGCCCTCGTTTCCCCCCCTTCCCCCGCCCTCGGTTCCCCCTCTTTCCCCCGCCCTCGGTTCCCCCTCTTTCCCCCGCCCTCGGTTCCCCCCCTTTGCCCCGCCCTCGGGTCCCCCCCTTCCCCAGCCCTCGGTTGCCCCACTTCCTCCGCCATCGGTTCCCCCTCTTTCCCCCGCCCTCGGATCCCCCACCTTCCCCCGCCCTCGGTTCCACCTCTTTCCCCCGCCCTCGGTTCCTCCTCTGTCCCCCGCCCTCGGTTCCCCCTCTTTCCCCAGCCCTCGGTTCCCCCTCTTTCCCCCGCCCTCGGTTCCCCCTCTTTTCCCCGCCCTCGGTTCCCCCTCTTTCCCCTGCCCTCGGTTAGCCCCCTTCCCCCGCCCTCGGTTCCCCCTCTTTCCCCCGCCCTCGGATCCCCCTCTTTCCCCCACCCACGGTTCCCCCCTTCCCCCGCCCTGGGTTCCCCCCTTCCCCCGCCCTCGGTTCCCCCTCTTTCCCCTCGCCCTCGGTTCCCCCCTTCCCCCGCCCTCGGTTTCCCCTCTTTCCCCCGCCCTCGGTTCCCCCTCTTTCCCCCGCCCTCGGTTCCCCCTCTTTCCCCCGCCCTAGGTTCCCCCTCTTTCCCCCGCCCTCGGTTCCCCCTCTTTCCCCCGCCCTCGGTTCCCCCCCTTCCCCCGCCCTCGGTTCCCCCTCTTTCCCCCGCCCACGGTTCCCCCTCTTTCCCCCGCCCTCGGTTCCCCCCTTCCCCCGCCCTCGGTTCCCCCTCTTTCCCCCGCCCTCGGTTCCCCCTCTTTCTCCCGCCCTCGGTTCCCCCTCTTTCCCCCGCCCTCGGTTCCCCCTCTATCCCCTGCCCTCGGTTCCCCCTCTTTCCCCCGCCCTCGGTTCCCCCTCTTTCCCCCGCCCTCGGTTAGCCCCCTTCCCCCGCCCTCGGTTCCCCCTCTTTCCCCCGCCCTCGGATCCCCCTCTTTCCCCCACCCACGGTTCCCCCTCTTTCCCCAGCCCTCGGTTCCCCCTTTTTCCCCCGCCCTCGGTTCCCCCTCTTTCCCCCGCCCTCGGTTACCCCCCTTCCCCCGCCCTCGGTTCCCCCTCTTTCCCCCGCCCTCGGTTCCCCCTCTTTCCCCCACCCTCGGTTCCCCCCCTTCCCCCGCCCTCGGTTCCCCCCTTCCCCCGCCCTCGGTTCCCCCTCTTTCCGCTCGCCCTCAGTTCCCCCCTTCCCCCGCCCTCGGTTTCCCCTCTTTCCCCCGCCCTCGGTTCCCCCTCTTTCCCCCGCCCTCGGTTCCCCCTCTTTCCCCCGCCCTCGGTTCCCCCTCATTCTCCCGCCCTCGGTTCCCCCTCTTTCCCCCGCCCTCGGTTCCCCCTCTATCCCCTGCCCTCGGTTCCCCCTCATTACCCCGCCCTCGGTTCCCCCTCTATCCCCTGCCCTCGGTTCCCCCTCTATCCCCCGCCCTCGGTTCCCCCTCTTTCCCCCGCCCTCGGTTCCCCCTCTTTCCCCCACCCTCGGTTCCCCCTCTTTCCCCCGCCCTCGGTTTCCCTTCTTTCCCCCGCCCTCGGTTCCCGCTCTTTCCCCCGCCCTCGGTTCCCCCTCTTTCCCCCGCCCTCGGTTCCTCCTCTTTCCCCCGCCCTCGGTTCCCCCTCTTTCCCCCGCCCTCATTTCCCCCCCTTCCCACGCCCTCGGTTCCCCCTCTTTCCCCCCCACCCTCGGTTCCCCCTCTTGCCCCCGCCCTCGGTTCCCCCTCTTTCCCCCGCCCTCGGTTCCCCACCCCTCGGTTCCCCCTCTTTCCCCTGCCCTCGGTTCCCCCCTCTTTCCCCCGCCCTCGGTTCACCCTCTTTCCCCCGCCCTCGGTTCCCCCCTCTTTCCCCCGCCCTAGGTTCCCACTCTTTCCCCAGCCCTCGGTTCCCCCTCTTTCCCCCCGCCCTCGGTTCCCCCTCTTTCCCCCGCCCTCGGTTCCCCCTCTTTCCCCCGCCCTCGTTTCCCCCTCTTTCCCCCGCCCTCGGTTCCCCCTCTTTCCCCCGCCCTCGGTTCCCCCTCTTTCCCCCACCCTCGGTTCCCCCCCTTCCCCCGCCCTCGGTTCCCCCCTTCCCCCGCCCTCGGTTCCCCCCTTCCCCCGCCCTCGGTTCCCCCTCTTTCCCCCGCCCTCGGTTCCCCCTCTTTCCCCCGCCCTCGGTTCCCCCTCTTTCCCCCGCCCTCGGTTCCCCTCTTTCCCCCGCCCTCGGTTCCCCCTCTTTCGCCCGCCCTCGGTTCCCCCTCTTTCCCCCGCCCTCGGTTCCCCCTCTTTCCCCCGCCCTCGGTTACCCCTCTTTCCCCGCCCTCGGTTCCACCTCTTTCCCCCGCCATCGGTTCCCCCTCTTTCCCCCGCCCTCGGTTACCCCCTTTCCCCCGCCCTCGGTTCCCCATCTATCCCCGGCCCTCGGTTCCCCCTCTTTCCCCCGCCCTCGGTTCCCCCCTCTTTCCCCCGCCCTCGGTTCCCCCTCTTTCCCCCGCCCTCGGTTCCCCCTCTTTCCCCCGCCCTCGGTTTCCCCTCTTTCCCCCGCCCTCGGTTCCCGCTCTTTCCCCCGCCCTCGGTTCCCCCTCTTTCCCCCGCCCTCGGTTCCTCCTCTTTCCCCCGCCCTCGGTTCCCCCTCTTTCCCCCGCCCTCGTTTCCCCCCCCTTCCCCCGCCCTCGGTTCTCCCTCTTTCCCCAGCCCTCGGTTCCCCCTCTTTCCCCCGCCCTCGGTTGCCCCTCTTTCCCCCGCCCTCGGTTCCTCCTCTTTCCCCCGCCCTCCGTTCCCCCCCTTTCACCCGCCCTCGGTTACCCCCCTTCCTCCGCCATCGGTTCCCCCTCTTTCCCCCGCCCTCGGTTCCCCCACCTTCCCCCGCCCTCGGTTCCCCCTCTTTCCCCAGCCCTCGGTTCCCCCTTTTTCCCCCACCCTCAGTTCCCCCTCTATCCCCCGCCCTCGGTTCCCCCTCTTTCCCCCGTCCTCGGTTCCCCCTCTTTCCCCCGCCCTCGGTTACCCCCTTCCCCCGCCCTCGGTTACCCCTCTTTCCCCCGCCCTCGGTTCCCCCTCTTTCCCCCACCCTCGGTTCCCCCCCTTCCCCGCCCTGGGTTGCCCCCTTCCCCCGACCTCGGTTCCCCCTCTTTCCCCTCGCCCTCGGTTCCCCCCTTCCCCCGCCCTCGGTTTCCCCTCTTTCCCCCGCCCTCGGTTCCCCCTCTTTCCCCCGCCCTCGGTTCCCCCTCTTTCCGCCGCCCTCGGTTCCCCCTCTTTACCCCGCCCTCGGTTCCCCCTCTTTCCCCCGCCCTCGGTTCCCCCTCTTTCACCCGCCCTCGGTTCCCCCCTTCCCCCGCCCTCGGTTCCCCCTCTTTCCCCCGCCCACGGTTCCCCCTCTTTCCCCCGCCCTCGGTTCCCCCCTTCCCCCGCCCTCGGTTCCCCCTCTTTCCCCTGCCCTCGGTTCCCCCTCTTTCCCCCGCCCTCGGTTCCCCCTCTTTCCCCCGCCCTCGGTTCCCCCTCTTTCCCCCGCCCTCGGTTCCCCCTCTTTTCCCCCGCCCTCGGTTACCCCTCCTTCCCTCGCCCTCGGTTCCCCCTCTTTCCCCCGCCCTCGGTTTCCCCTCTTTCCCCCGCCCTCGGTTCCCCCTCTTTCTCCCGCCCTCGGTTCCCCCTCTTTCCCCCGCCCTCGGTTCCCCCTCTATCCCCCGCCCTCGGTTCCCCCTCTATCCCCCGCCCTCGGTTCCCCCTCTTTCCCCCGCCCTCGGTTCCCCCTCTTTCCCCCACCCTCGGTTCCCCCTCTTTCCCCCGCCCTCGGTTCCCCCTCTTTCCCCCGCCCTCGGTTTCCCTTCTTTCCCCCGCCCTCGGTTCCCCCTCTTTCCCCCGCCCTCGGTTCCCCCTCTTTCCCCCGCCCTCGGGTCCCCCTCTTTCCCCCGCCCTCGGTTCCCCCTCTTTCCCCCGCCCTCGGTTTCCCTTCTTTCCCCCGCCCTCGGTTCCCGCTCTTTCCCCCGCCCTCGGTTCCCCCTCTTTCCCCCGCCCTCGTTTCCCCCCCTTCCCCCGCCCTCGGTTCCCCCCCTTCCCCCGCCCTGGGTTCCCCCCTTCCCCCGCCCTCAGTACCCCCTCTTTCCCCAGCCCTCGGTTCCCCCTCTTTCCCCCGCCCTCGGTTTCCCCTCTTTCCCCCCGCCCTCGGTTCCCCCTCTTTCCCCCGCCCTCGGTTCCCCACCCCTCGGTTCCCCCTCTTTCCCCCGCCCTCGGTTCCCCCCTCTTTCCCCCGCCCTCGGTTCCCCCTCTTTCCCCCGCCCTCGGTTCCCCCCTCTTTCCCCCGCCCTAGGTTCCCACTCTTTCCCCAGCCCTCGGTTCCCCCTCTTTCCCCCCGCCCTCGGTTCCCCCTCTTTCCCCGCCCTCGGTTCCACCTCTTTCCCCCGCCCTCGGTTCCCCCTCTTTCCCCCGCCCTCGGTTCCCCCTCTTTCCCCCGCCCTCGGTTCCCCCCTTCCCCCGCCCTCGGTTCCCCCTCTTTCCCCCGCCCTCGGTTCCCCCTCTTTCCCTAGCCCTCGGTTCCACCTCTTTCCCCCGCCCTCGGTTCCCCCTCTTTCCCCCGCCCTCGGTTCCCCCTCTTTCCCCCGCCATCGGTTCCCCCTCTTTCCCCCGCCCTCGGTTCCCCATCTTTCCCCGGCCCTCGGTTCCCCCTCTTTCCCCCGCCCTCGGGTCCCCCTCTTTCCCCCGCCCTCGGTTCCCGCTCTTTCCCCCGCCCTCGGTTCCCCCTCTTTCCCCCGCCCTCGGTTCCTCCTCTTTCCCCCGCCCTCGCTGCCCCCTCTTTCCCCCGCCCTCGGTTCCCCCTCTTTCCCCCGCCCTCGGTTCCCCCTCTTTCCCCCGCCCTCGGTTCCCCGCCCTCGGTTCCTCCTCTTTCCCCCGCCCTCGGTTTCCCCTCTTTCCCCCGCCATCGGTTCCCCCTCTTTCCCCCGCCCTCGGTTCCCCCTCTTTCCCCCGCCCTCGGTTCCCCCTCTTTCCCCCGCCCTCGGTTCCCCCTTTTTCCCCCGCCCTCGGTTCCCCCTCTTTCCCCCGCCCTCGGTTCCCCCTCTTTCCCCCGTCCTCGGTTCCCCCTCTTTCCCCCGCCCTCGGTTACCCCCCTTCCCCCGCCCTCGGTTCCCCCTCTTTCCCCCGCCCTCGGTTCCCCCTCTTTCCCCCACCCTCGGTTCCCCCCCTTCCCCCGCCCTCGGTTCCCCCCTTCCCCCGCCCTCGGTTCCCCCTCTTTCCCCTCGCCCTCGGTTCCCCCCTTCCCCCGCCCTCGGTTTCCCCTCTTTCCCACCCTCGGTTCCCCCTCTTTCCCCCGCCCTCGATTCCCCCTCTTTCCCCCGCCCTCGGTTCCACCTCTTTCCCCCGCCCTCGGTTCCCCTCTTTCCCCCGCACTCGGTTCCCCCTCTTTCCCCCGCCCTCGGTTCCCCCCTTCCCCGCCCTCGGTTCCCCCTCTTTCCCCCGCCCACGGTTCCCCCTCTTTGCCCTGCCCTCGGTTCCCCCCTTCCCCCGCCCTCGGTTCCCCCTCTTTCCCCCGCCCTCGGTTCCCCTCTTTCCCCCGCCCTCGGTTCCCCCTCTTTCCCCCGCCCTCTGTTCCCCCTCTTTGCCCCCGCCCTCGGTTCCCCCTCTTTCCCCCGCCCTCGGTTCCCCTCTTTCCCTCGCCCTCGGTTCCCCCTCTTCCCCCGCCCTCGTTTCCCCTCTTTCCCTCGCCCTCGGTTCCCCCTCTTTCACCGCACTCGGTTCCCACTCTTTCCCCCGCCCTCGGTTTCCCCTCTTCCCCGCCCTCGGTTCCCCTCTTTCTCCCACCCTCGGTTCCCCCTCTTTCCCCCGCCCTCGGTTCCCCCTCTATCCCCGCCCTCGGTTCCCCCTCTTTCCCCCGCCCTCGGTTCCCCCTCTTTCCCCCGCCCTCGGTTCCCCCTCTTTCCCCCGCCCTCGGTTTCCCTTCATTCCCCCGCCCTCGGTTCCCGCTCTTTCCTCCGCCTCGGTTCCCCCTCTTTCCCCCGCCCTCGGTTCCTCCTCTTTCCCCGCCCTCGGTTCCTCCTCTTTCCCCCGCCCTCGGTTCCCCCTCTTTCCCCGCCCTCGTTTCCCACCCCCTTCCCCCGCCCTCGGTTCCCCCCCTTCCCCCGCCCTCGGTTCCCCCCCCTTCCCCCGCCCTGGGTTCCCCCCTTCCCCCGCCCTCGGTTCCCCCTGTTTCCCCAGCCCTCGGTTCCCCCTCTTTCCCCCGCCCTCGGTTTCCCCTCTTTCCCCCCACCCTCGGTTCCCCCTCTTTCCCCCGCCCTCGGTTCCCCCTCTTTCCCCCGCCCTCGGTTCCCCACCCCTCGGTTCCCCCTCTTTCCCCGCCCTCGGTTCCCCCCTCTTTCCCCCGCCCTCGGTTCCCCCTCTTTCCCCCGCCCTCGGTTCCCCCCTCTTTCCCACGCCCTTGGTTCCCACTCTTTCCCCAGCCCTCGGTTCCCCCTCTTTCCCCCCGCCCTCGGTTCCCCCTCTTTCTCCTGCCCTCGGTTCCCCCCTTCCCCCGCCCTCGCTTCCCCCTCTTTCCCCCGCCCTCGGTTTCCCCTCTTTCCCCCGCCCTCGGTTCCCCCATTTTCCCCCGCCCTCAATTCCCCCTCTTTCCCCCGCCCTCGGTTCCCCCTCTTTCCCCCGCCCTCGGTTCCCCTCTTTCCCCCGCCCTCGGTTCCCCCTCTTTCCCCCGCCCTCGGTTCCCCCTCTTTCCCCCGCCCTCGGTTCCCCCTCTTTCCCCGCCCTCGGTTCCTTCTCTTTCCCCGCCCTCGGTTCCCCCTCTTTCCCCCGCCCTCGGTTCCCCCTCTTTCCCCCGCCCTCGGTTCCCCATCTTTCCCCCGCCCTCGGTTCCCCCTCTTTCCCCCGCCCTCGGTTCCCCCTCTTTCCCCCGCCCTCGGTTTCCCCTCTTTCCCCCGCCCTCGGTTCCCCCTCTTTCCCCCGCCCTCGGTTCCCCCTCTTTTCCCCGCCCTCGGTTCCCCCTCTTTCCCCCGCCCTCGGTTCCCCCTCTTTCCCCCGCCCTCGGTTCCCCCTCTTTCCCCCGCCCTCGGTTTCCTCTCTTTCCCCCGCCCTCGGTTATCCCCCTTCCCCGCCCTTGGTTTCCCCTCTTTCCCCCGCCCTCGATTCCCCCTCTTTCCCCCGCCCTCGGTTCCCCCTCTTTCCCCGCCCTCCTCGGTTCCACCTCTTTCCCCCGCCCTCGGATCCCCCTCTTTCCCCCGCCCTCGGTTCCCCCTCTTTCCCCCGCCCTCGGTTCCCCATCTTGCCCCCGCCCTCGGTTCCCCCTCTTTCCCCCCCCTCGGTTCCCCCTCTTTCCCCCGCCCTCGGTTCCCCCTCTTTCCCCCGCCCTCGGTTCCCCCTCTTTCCCCCGCCCTCGATTCCCGCTCTTTCCCCCGCCCTCGGTTCCCCCTCTTTCCCCCGCCCTCGGTTCCCCCTCTTTCCCCCTCCCTCGGTTCCCCCCCCTCGGTTCCCCCTCTTTCCCCCGCCCTCGGTTCCCCCTCTTTCCCCCGCCCTCGGTTACTCCCCTTCCCCCGCCCTCGGTTCCCCTCTTTCCCCCGCCCTCGGTTACCTCCTTCCCCCCCGCCCTCGGTTCCCCCCCTTCCCCCGCCCTCGGTTCCCCCTCTTTCCCCCCGCCCTCGGTTCCCCCTCTTTCCCCCGCCCTCGGTTCCCCCACTTCCCCCGCCCTCGGTTCCCCCTCTTTCCCCCGCCCTCGGTTCCCCACTTCCCCCGCCCTCGGTTCGCCCTCTTTCCCCTGCCCTCGCGTTCCCCCTCTTTCCCCCGCCCTCGGTTCCCCCCTCTTTCCCCCGCCCTCGGTTCCCCACCTTTCCCCCGCCCTCGGTTGCCCCCCTTCCTCCGCCATCGGTTCCCCCCTTCCCCCGCCCTCGCTTCCCGCTCTTTCCCCCGCCCTCGTTTCCCCCTCTTTCCCCCGCCCTCGGTTCCCCCATTTTCCTCCGCCCTCGGTTCCCCCTCTTTCCCCCGCCCTCGGTTCCCCCTCTTTCCCCCGCCCTCGGTTCCCCTCTTTCCCCCGCCCTCGGTTCCCCCTCTTTCCCCCGCCCTCGGTTTCCCCTCTTTCCCCCGCCCTCGGTTCCCCCTCTTTCTCCCGCCCTCGGTTCCCCCTCTTTCCCCCGCCCTCGGTTCCCCCTCTATCCCCCGCCCTCGGTTCCCCCTCTATCCCCCGCCCTCGGTTCCCCCTCTTTCCCCCGCCCTCGGTTCCCCCTCTTTCCCCCACCCTCGGTTCCCCCTCTTTCCCCCGCCCTCGGTTACCCTTCTTTCCCCCGCCCTCGGTTCCCGCTCTTTCCCCCGCCCTCGGTTCCCCCTCTTTCCCCCGCCCTCGGTTCCTCCTCTTTCCCCCGCCCTCGGTTCCCCCTCTTTCCCCCCGCCCTCGTTTACCCCCCCTTCCCCCGCCCTCGGTTCCCCCTCTTTCCCCCCACCCTCGGTTCCCCCTCTTTCCCCCGCCCTCGGTTCCCCCTCTTTCCCCCGCCCTCGGTTCCCCACCCCTCGGTTCCCCCTCTTTCCCCTGCCCTCGGTTCCCCCCTCTTTCCCCCGCCCTCGGTTCCCCCTCTTTCCCCCGCCCTCGGTTCCCCCCTCTTTCCCCCGCCCTAGGTTCCCACTCTTTCCCCAGCCCTCGGCTCCCCCTCTTTCCCCCCGCCCTCGGTTCCCCCCTCTTTCCCCCCGCCCTCGGTTCCCCCTCTTTCCCCCGCCCTCGTTTCCCCCTCTTTCCCCCGCCCTCGGTTCCCCCTCTTTGCCCCGCCCTCGGTTCCCCCTCTTTCCCCGCCCTCGGTTCCACCTCTTTCCCCCGCCCTCGGTTCCCCCTCTTTCCCCCGCCCTCGGTTCCCCCCTCTTTCCCCCGCCCTAGGTTCCCACTCTTTCCCCAGCCCTCGGCTCCCCCTCTTTCCCCCCGCCCTCGGGTCCCCCTCTTTCCCCCGCCCTCGGTTCCCCCTCTTTCCCCCGCCCTCGTTTCCCCCTCTTTCCCCCGCCCTCGGTTCCCCCTCTTTGCCCCGCCCTCGGTTCCCCCTCTTTCCCCGCCCTCGGTTCCACCTCTTTCCCCCGCCCTCGGGTCCCCCTCTTTCCCCCGCCCTCGGTTCCCCCCTCTTTCCCCCGCCCTCGTTTCCCCCTCTTTCCCCCGCCCCTCGGTTCCACCTCTTTCCCCCGCCCTCGGTTCCCCCTCTTTCCCCCGCCCTCGGCTCCCCCTCTTTCCCCCCGCCCTCGGTTCCCCCTCTTTCCCCCGCCCTCGGTTCCCCATCTTTCCCCGGCCCTCGGTTCCCCCTCTTTCCCCCGCCCTCGGTTCCCCCTCTTTCCCCCCGCCCTCGGTTCCCCCTCTTTCCCCCGCCCTCGGTTCCCCCTCTTTCCCCCGCCCTCGGTTTCCCCTCTTTCCCCCGCCCTCGGTTCCCGCTCTTTCCCCCGCCCTCGGTTCCCCCTCTTTCCCCCGCCCTCGGTTCCTCCTCTTTCCCCCGCCCTCGGTTCCCCCTCTTTCCCCCGCTCTCGTTTCCCCCCCCTTCCCCGCCCTCGGTTCCCCCTCTTTCCCCCGCCCTCGGTTCCCCCTCTTTCCCCCGCCCTCGGTTCCACCTCTTTCCCCCGCCCTCGGTTCCCACTCTTTCCCCCGCCCTCGGTTCCCCCTCTTTCCCCCGCCCTCAGTTCCCCCCTCTTTCCCCAGCCCTCGGTTCCCCCTTTTTCCCCCGCCCTCGGTTCCCCCTCTTAACCCCGCCCTCGGTTCCCCCCCCTTCCCCCGCCCTCGGTTCCCCCCTTCCCCCGCCCTCGGTTCCCCCTCTTTCCGCTCGCCCTCGGTTCCCCCCTTCCCCCGCCCTCGGTTTCCCCTCTTTCCCCCGCCCTCGGTTCCCCCTCTTTCCCCCGCCCTCGGTTCCCCCTCTTTCCCCCGCCCTCGGTTCCCCCTCTTTCCCCCGCCCTCGGTTCCCCCTCTTTCTCCCGCCCTCGGTTCCCCCTCTTTCCCCCGCCCTCGGTTCCCCCCTCTATCCCCCGCCCTCGGTTCCCCCTCTATCCCCCGCCCTCGGTTCCCCCTCTTTCCCCCGCCCTCGGTTCCCCCTCTTTCCCCCCACCCTCGGTTCCCCCTCTTTCCCCCGCCCTCGGTTTCCCTTCTTTCCCCCGCCCTCGGTTCCCGCTCTTTCCCCCCGCCCTCGGTTCCCCCTCTTTCCCCCGCCCTCGGTTCCTCCTCTTTCCCCCGCCCTCGGTTCCCCCTCTTTCCCCCGCCCTCATTACCCCCCCTTCCCCCGCCCTCGGTTCCCCCTCTTTCCCCCCCCCCTCGGTTCCCCCTCTTTCCCCCGCCCTCAGTTCCCCCTCTTTCCCCCGCCCTCGGTTCCCCACCCCTCGGTTCCCCCTCTTTCCCCTGCCCTCGGTTCCCCCCTCTTTCCCCCGCCCTCGGTTCCCCCTCTTTCCCCCGCCCTCGGTTCCCCCCTCTTTCCCCCGCCCTAGGTTCCCACTCTTTCCCCAGCCCTCGGTTCCCCCTCTTTCCCCCCGCCCTCGGTTCCCCCTCTATTCCCCGCCCTCGGTTCCACCTCTTTCCCCCGCCCTCGTTTCCCCCTCTTTCCCCCGCCCTCGGTTCCCCCTCTTTGCCCCGCCCTCGGTTCCCCCTCTTTCCCCGCCCTCGGTTCCACCTCTTTCCCACGCCCTCGGTTCCCCCTCTTTCCCCCGCCATCGGTTCCCCCTCTTTCCCCCACCCTCGGTTCCCCCTCTTTCTCCAGCCCTCGGTTCCCCCTCTTTCCCCCCGCCCTCGGTTCCCCCTCTATTCCCCGCCCTCGGTTCCCCCTCTTTCCCCCCGCCCTCGTTTCCCCCTCTTTCCCCCGCCCTCGGTTCCCCCTCTTTCCCCGCCCTCGGTTCCACCTCTTTCCCCCGGCCCTCGGTTCCCCCTCTTTCCGCGCCCTCGGTTCCCCATCTTTCCCCGGCCCTCGGTTCCCCCTCTTTCCCCCGCCCTCGGTTCCCCCTCTTTCCCCCGCCCTCGGTTCCCCCTCTTTCCCCCGCCCTCGGTTCCCACTCTTTCCCCCGCCCTCGGTTCCCCCTCTTTCCCCCGCCCTCGGTTCCCGCTCTTTCCCCCGCCCTCGGTTCCCCCTCTTTCCCCCGCCCTCGGTTCCTCCTCTTTCCCCCGCCCTCAGTTCCCCCTCTTTCCCCCGCCCTCGTTTCCCCCCCCTTCCCCCGCCCTCGGTTCCCCCTCTTTCCCCCGCCCTCGGTTCCCCCTCTTTCCCCCGCCCTCGGTTCCACCTCTTTCCCCCGCCCTCGGTTCCCACTCTTTCCCCCGCCCTCGGTTCCCCCTCTTTCCCCCACCCTCGGTTCCCCCTCTTTCCCCAGCCCTCGGTTCCCCCTTTTTCCCCCGCTCTCGGTTCCCCCTCTTTCCCCCGCCCTCGGTTCCCCCTCTTTCCCCCGTCCTCTGTTCCCCCTCTTTCCCCCGCCCTCGGTTACCCCCCTTCCCCCGCCCTCGGTTCCCCCTCTTTCCCCCGCCCTCGGTTCCCCCTCTTTCCCCCACCCTCGGTTCCCCCCCTTCCCCCGCCCTCGGTTCCCCCCTTCCCCCGCCCTCGGTTCCCCCTCTTTCCCTCGCCCTCGGTTCCCCCCTTCCCCCGCCCTCGGTTTCCCCTCTTTCCCCCGCCCTCGGTTCCCCCTCTTTCCCCCGCCCTCGGTTCCCCCTCTTTCCCCGCCCCTCGGTTCCCCCTCTTTCTCCCGCCCTCGGTTCCCCCTCTTTCCCCCGCCCTCGGTTCCCCCTCTTTCCCCCGCCTCGGTTCCCCCTCTTTCCCCCGCCCTCGTTCCCCCTTCCCCGCCCTCGGTTCCCCTCTTTCGCCCGTTCCCCTCTGCCCTCGGATCCCCCCTTCCCCCGCCTGGGTTCCCCCTCTTTCCCCCGCCCTCGGTTCCCCCTCTTTCCCCCGCCCTCGGTTCCCCCTCTTTCCCCCGCCCTCGGTTCCCCCTCTTTGCCCCCGCCCTCGGTTCCCCCTCTTTCCCCGCCCTCGGTTCCCCCTCTTTCCCTCGCCCTCAGTTCCCCCTCTTTCCCCGCCCTCGTTTCCCCCTCTTTCCCTCGCCCTCGGTTCCCCCTCTTTCCACCGCCCTCGGTTCCCACTCTTTCCCCCGCCCTCGGTTTCCCCTCTTTCCCCCGCCCTCGGTTCCCCCTCTTTCTCCCACCCTCGGCTCCCCCTCTTTCCCCCGCCCTCGGTTCCCCCTCTATCCCCCGCCCTCGGTTCCCCCCTCTTTCCCCCCGCCCTCGGTTCCCCCTCTTTCCCCCGCCCTCGGTTCCCCTCTTTCCCCCGCCCTCGGTTTCCCTTCTTTCCCCCACCCTCGGTTCCCGCTCTTTCCCCCGCCCTCGGTTCCCCCTCTTTCCCCCGCCCTCGGTTCCTCCTCTTTCCCCCGCCCTCGGTTCCTCCTCTTTCCCCCGCCCTCGGTTCCTCCTCTTTCCCCCGCCCTCAGTTCCCCTCTTTCCCACGCCCTCGTTTCCCCCCCCTTCCCCCGCCCTCGGTTCCCCCCCTTCCCCCGCCCTGGGTTCCCCCCTTCCCCCGCCCTCGGTTCCCCTGTTTCCCCAGCCCTCGGTTCCCCCTCTTTCCCCCGCCCTCGGTTTCCCCTCTTTCCCCCGCCCTCGTTCCCCACCCCTCGGTTCCCCCTCTTTCCCCCGCCCTCGGTTCCCCCTCTTTCCTCCGCCCTCGGTTCCCCACCCCTCGGTTCCCCCTCTTTCCCCACCCTCGGATCCCCCTCTTTCCCCCGCCCTCGGTCCCCTTCTTTCCCCCGCCCTCGGTTCCCCCTCTTTCCCCCGCCCTCGGTTCCCCCCTCTTTCCCCCGCCCTCGGTTCCCTCTCTTTCCCCAGCCCTCGGTTCCCCCTCTTTCCCCCCGCCCTCGGTTCCCCCTCTTTCCCCCGCCCTCGGTTCCCCCCTTCCCCCGCCCTCGGTTCCCCTCTTTCCCCCGCCCTCAGTTCCCCCTCTTTCCCCCGCCCTCGGTTCCCCCTCTTTCCTCCGCCCTCGGTTCCCCCTCTTTCCCCCGCCCTCGGTTCCCCCTCTTTCCCCCGCCCTCGGTTCCCCCTCTTTCCCTGCCCTCGGTTCCATCTCTTTCCCCCGCCCTCGGTTCCCCCTCTTTCCCCCGCCCTCGGTTCCCCCTCTTTCCCCGCCCTCGGTTCCATCTCTTTCCCCCGCCCTCGGTTCCCCCTCTTTCCCCCGCCCTCGGCTCCCCCTCTTTCCCCCGCCCTCGGTTCCCCCTCTTTCCCACGCCCTCGGTTCCCCATCTTTCCCCCGCCCTCGGTTCCCCCTCTTTCCCCCGCCCTCGGTTCCCCCTCTTTCCCCCGCCCTCGGTTCCCCCTATTTCCCCCGCCCTCGGTTTCCCCTCTTTCCCCCGCCCTCGGTTCCCGCTCTTTCCCCCGCCCTCGGTTCCCCCTCTTTCCCCCGCCCTCGGTTCCCCCTCTTTCCCCCGCCCTCGGTTCCCCCTCTTTCCCCCGCCCTCGGTTATCCCCCTTCCCCCGCCCTCGGTTTCCCCTCTTTCCCCCGCCCTCGATTCCCCCTCTTTCCCTCGCCCCTCGGTTCCCCCTCTTTCCCCCGCCCTCGGTTCCCCCTCTTTCCCCCGCCCTCGGTTCCCCCTCTTTCCCCCGCCCTCGGTTCCCCCTCTTTCCCCCGCCCTCGGTTCCCCCCCCTCGGTTCCCCCTCTTTCCCCCGCCCTCGGTTCCCCCTCTTTCCCCCACCCTCGGTTCCCCCTCCTTCTCCCCGCCCTCGGTTACTCCCCATCCCCCGCCCTCGGTTTCCCCTCTTTCCCCCGCCCTCGGTTCCCTCCTTCCCCCGCCCTCGGTTCCCCCCCTTCCCCCGCCTTCGGTTCCCCCTCTTTCCCCCGCCCTCGGTTCCCGCTCTTTCCCCCGCCCTCGGTTCCCCACTTCCCCCGCCCTCGGTTCCCCCTCTTCCCCCCGCCCTCGGTTCCCCACTTCCCCCGCCCTCGGTTCCCCCTCTTTCCCCCGCCCTCGGTTCCCCCTCTTTCCCCCGCCATCGGTTCCCCCTCTTTCCCCCGCCCTCGGTTCCCCCCCTTTCCCCCGCCCTCGGTTGCCCCCCTTCCTCCGCCATCGGTTCCCCCCTTCCCCCGCCCTCGCTTCCCCCTCTTTCCCCCGCCCTCGTTTCCCCCTCTTTCCCCCGCCCTCGGTTCCCCCATTTTCCCCCGCCCTCGGTTCCCCCTCTTTCCCCCGCCCTCAGTTCCCCCTCTTTCCCCCGCCCCTCGGTTCCCCATCTTTCCCCCGCCCTCGGTTCCCCCTCTTTCCCCCGCCCTCGGTTCCCCCTCTTTCCCCCGCCCTCGGTTCCCCCTCTTTCCCCACCCTCGGTTCCATCTCTTTCCCCCGCCCTCGGTTCCCCCTCTTTCCCCCGCCCTCGGTTCCCCCTCTTTCCCCCGCCCTCGGTTCCCCATCTTTCCCCCGCCCTCGGTTCCCCCCCCTTTCCCCCGCCCTCGGTTCCCCCCTCTTTCCCCCGCCCTCGGTTCCCCCTCTTTCCCCGCCCTCGGTTTCCCCTCTTTCCCCCGCCCTCGGTTCCCGCTCTTTCCCCCGCCCTCGGTTCCCCCTCTTTCCCCCGCCCTCGGTTCCCCCTCTTTCCCCCGCCCTCGGTACCCCCCCTCGGTTCCCCCTCTTTCCCCTGCCCTCGGTTCCCCCTCTTTCCCCCGCCCTCGGTTCCCCCTCTTTCCCCCGCCCTCGGTTACTCCCTTCCCCCGCCCTCGGTTTCCCCTCTTTCCCCCGCCCTCGATTCCCCCTCTTTCCCCCGCCCTCGGTTCCCCCTCTTTCCCCGCCCTCGTTTCCACCTCTTTCCCCCGCCCTCGGTTCCCCCTCTTTCCCCCGCCCTCGGTTCCCCCTCTTTCCCCCGCCCTCGGTTCCCCATCTTTCCCCCGCCCTCGGTTCCCCCTCTTTCCCCCCCCTCGGTTCCCCCTCTTTCCCCCGCCCTCGGATCCCCTCTTTCCCCCGCCCTCGATTCCCGCTCTTTCCCCCGCCCTCGTTTCCCCCTCTTTCCCCCGCCCTCGGTTCCCCCTCCTTCCCCCGCCCTCGGTTCCCCCCCCTCGGTTCCCCCTCTTTCCCCCGCCCTCGGCTCCCCCTCTTTCCCCCGCCCTCGGTTCCCCCTCTTTCCCCCGCCCTCGGTTACTCCCCTTCCCCCGCCCTCGGTTCCCCCTCTTTCCCCCGCCCTCGGTTCCCCCTCTTTCCCCCGCCCTCGGTTCCCCACTTCCCCCGCCCTCGGTTCCCCCTCTTTCCCCCGCCCTCGGTTCCCCACTTCCCCCGCCCTCGGTTCCCCCTCTTTCCCCCGCCCTCGGTTCCCCCTCTTTCCCCCGCCCTCGGTTCCCCCTCTTTCCCCCGCCCTCGGTTCCCCCCCTTTCCCCCGCCCTCGGTTGCCCCCCCTTCCTCCGCCATCGGTTCCCCCTCTTTCCCCCGCCCTCGGTTCCCCCTCTTTCCCCCGCCCTCGGTTACCCCCCCATCCCCCGCCCTCGGTTCCCCCTTTCCCCCGCGCTCGGTTCCCCCCTCTTTCCCCCGCCCTCGGTTCCCCACTTTCCCCGCCCTCGGTTCTCCCTCTTTCCCCTGCCCTCAGTTCCCCCTCTTTCCCCGCCCTCGGTCCCCCTCTTTCCCCTGCCCTCGGTTCCCCCTCTTTCCCCCGTCCTCGGTTTCCCCCTCTTTCCCCCGCCCTCGGTTCCCCCCTTCCCCCGCCCTCGGTTCCCCCTCTTTCCCCGCGCCCTCGGTTCCCCCTCTTTCCCCCGCCCTCGGTTCCCCCTCTTTCCCCCACCCTCGGTTCCCCCCCTTCCCCCGCCCTCGGTTCCCCCCCTTCCCCCG